>NC_086448.1:143875821-143975821 GCF_028390025.1 Pseudophryne corroboree | reverse complement strand
TGTGTGAGTAAGATAAGCGACCCTAGTGGCCGACACAAACACCGTGCCCATCTAGGAGTGGCACTGCAGTATCACGCAGGATGGCCCTTCCAAAAAACCCTCCCCAAACAGCACATGACGCAAAGAAAAAAAGAGGCGCAATGAGGTAGCTGTGTGAGTAAGATAAGCGACCCTAGTGGCCGACACAAACACCGGGCCCATCTAGGAGTGGCACTGCAGTGTCACGCAGGATGGCCCTTCCAAAAAACCCTCCCCAAACAGCACATGACGCAAAGAAAAAAAGAGGCGCAATGAGGTAGCTGTGTGAGTAAGATAAGCGACCCTAGTGGCCGACACAAACACCGGGCCCATCTAGGAGTGGCACTGCAGTGTCACGCAGGATGGCCCTTCCAAAAAACCCTCCCCAAACAGCACATGACGCAAAGAAAAAAAGAGGCGCAATGAGGTAGCTGTGTGAGAAAGATAAGCGACCCTAGTGGCCGACACAAACACCGTGCCCATCTAGGAGTGGCACTGCAGTGTCACGCAGGATGGCCCTTCCAAAAAACACTCCCCAAACAGCACATGACGCAAAGAAAAAAAGAGGCGCAATGAGGTAGCTGTGTGAGTAAGATAAGCGACCCTAGTGGCCGACACAAACACCGGGCCCATCTAGGAGTGGCACTGCAGTGTCACGCAGGATGGCCCTTCCAAAAAACCCTCCCCAAACAGCACATGACGCAAAGAAAAAAAGAGGCGCAATGAGGTAGCTGTGTGAGTAAGATAAGCGACCCTAGTGGCCGACACAAACACCGTGCCCATCTAGGAGTGGCACTGCAGTGTCACGCAGGATGGCCCTTCCAAAAAACCCTCCCCAAACAGCACATGACGCAAAGAAAAAAAGAGGCGCAATGAGGTAGCTGTGTGAGTAAGATAAGCGACCCTAGTGGCCGACACAAACACCGGGCCCATCTAGGAGTGGCACTGCAGTGTCACGCAGGATGGCCCTTCCAAAAAACCCTCCCCAAACAGCACATGACGCAAAGAAAAAAAGAGGCGCAATGAGGTAGCTGTGTGAGTAAGATAAGCGACCCTAGTGGCCGACACAAACACCGGGCCCATCTAGGAGTGGCACTGCAGTGTCACGCAGGATGGCCCTTCCAAAAAACCCTCCCCAAACAGCACATGACGCAAAGAAAAAAAGAGGCGCAATGAGGTAGCTGTGTGAGTAAGATAAGCGACCCTAGTGGCCGACACAAACACCGTGCCCATCTAGGAGTGGCACTGCAGTGTCACGCAGGATGGCCCTTCCAAAAAACACTCCCCAAACAGCACATGACGCAAAGAAAAAAAGAGGCGCAATGAGGTAGCTGACTGTGTGAGTAAGATAAGCGACCCTAGTGGCCGACACAAACACCGGGCCCATCTAGGAGTGGCACTGCAGTGTCACGCAGGATGGCCCTTCCAAAAAACCCTCCCCAAACAGCACATGACGCAAAGAAAAAAAGAGGCGCAATGAGGTAGCTGTGTGAGTAAGATAAGCGACCCTAGTGGCCGACACAAACACCGTGCCCATCTAGGAGTGGCACTGCAGTGTCACGCAGGATGGCCCTTCCAAAAAACACTCCCCAAACAGCACATGACGCAAAGAAAAAAAGAGGCGCAATGAGGTAGCTGTGTGAGTAAGATAAGCGACCCTAGTGGCCGACACAAACACCGGGCCCATCTAGGAGTGGCACTGCAGTGTCACGCAGGATGGCCCTTCCAAAAAACCCTCCCCAAACAGCACATGACGCAAAGAAAAAAAGAGGCGCAATGAGGTAGCTGTGTGAGTAAGATAAGCGACCCTAGTGGCCGACACAAACACCGTGCCCATCTAGGAGTGGCACTGCAGTGTCACGCAGGATGGCCCTTCCAAAAAACCCTCCCCAAACAGCACATGACGCAAAGAAAAAAAGAGGCGCAATGAGGTAGCTGTGTGAGTAAGATAAGCGACCCTAGTGGCCGACACAAACACCGTGCCCATCTAGGAGTGGCACTGCAGTGTCACGCAGGATGGCCCTTCCAAAAAACCCTCCCCAAACAGCACATGACGCAAAGAAAAAAAGAGGCGCAATGAGGTAGCTGTGTGAGTAAGATAAGCGACCCTAGTGGCCGACACAAACACCGGGCCCATCTAGGAGTGGCACTGCAGTGTCACGCAGGATGGCCCTTCCAAAAAACCCTCCCCAAACAGCACATGACGCAAAGAAAAAAAGAGGCGCAATGAGGTAGCTGTGTGAGTAAGATAAGCGACCCTAGTGGCCGACACAAACACCGGGCCCATCTAGGAGTGGCACTGCAGTGTCACGCAGGATGGCCCTTCCAAAAAACCCTCCCCAAACAGCACATGACGCAAAGAAAAAAAGAGGCGCAATGAGGTAGCTGTGTGAGAAAGATAAGCGACCCTAGTGGCCGACACAAACACCGTGCCCATCTAGGAGTGGCACTGCAGTGTCACGCAGGATGGCCCTTCCAAAAAACACTCCCCAAACAGCACATGACGCAAAGAAAAAAAGAGGCGCAATGAGGTAGCTGTGTGAGTAAGATAAGCGACCCTAGTGGCCGACACAAACACCGGGCCCATCTAGGAGTGGCACTGCAGTGTCACGCAGGATGGCCCTTCCAAAAAACCCTCCCCAAACAGCACATGACGCAAAGAAAAAAAGAGGCGCAATGAGGTAGCTGTGTGAGTAAGATAAGCGACCCTAGTGGCCGACACAAACACCGTGCCCATCTAGGAGTGGCACTGCAGTGTCACGCAGGATGGCCCTTCCAAAAAACACTCCCCAAACAGCACATGACGCAAAGAAAAATGAAAGAAAAAAGAGGTGCAAGATGGAATTGTCCTTGGGCCCTCCCACCCACCCTTATGTTGTATAAACAGGACATGCACACTTTAACCAACCCATCATTTCAGTGACAGGGTCTGCCACACGACTGTGACTGAAATGACGGGTTGGTTTGGACCCCCACCAAAAAAGAAGCAATTAATCTCTCCTTGCACAAACTGGCTCTACAGAGGCAAGATGTCCACCTCATCATCATCCTCCGATATATCACCGTGTACATCCCCCTCTTCACAGATTATCAATTCGTCCCCACTGGAATCCACCATCTCAGCTCCCTGTGTACTTTGTGGAGGCAATTGCTGCTGGTCAATGTCTCCACGGAGGAATTGATTATAATTCATTTTAATGAACATCATCTTCTCCACATTTTCTGGATGTAACCTCGTACGCCGATTGCTGACAAGGTGAGCGGCGGCACTAAACACTCTTTCGGAGTACACACTTGTGGGAGGGCAACTTAGGTAGAATAAAGCCAGTTTGTGCAAGGGCCTCCAAATTGCCTCTTTTTCCTGCCAGTATAAGTACGGACTGTGTGACGTGCCTACTTGGATGCGGTCACTCATATAATCCTCCACCATTCTTTCAATGGTGAGAGAATCATATGCAGTGACAGTAGACGACATGTCCGTAATTGTTGTCAGGTCCTTCAGTCCGGACCAGATGTCAGCATCAGCAGTCGCTCCAGACTGCCCTGCATCACCGCCAGCGGGTGGGCTCGGAATTCTGAGCCTTTTCCTCGCACCCCCAGTTGCGGGAGAATGTGAAGGAGGAGATGTTGACAGGTCGCGTTCCGCTTGACTAGACAATTTTGTCACCAGCAGGTCTTTGAACCCCAGCAGACTTGTGTCTGCCGGAAAGAGAGATCCAAGGTAGGCTTTAAATCTAGGATTGAGCACGGTGGCCAAAATGTAGTGCTCTGATTTCAACAGATTGACCACCCGTGAATCCTTGTTAAGCGAATTAAGGGCTCCATCCACAAGTCCCACATGCCTAGCGGAATCGCTCCGTGTTAGCTCCTCCTTCAATGTCTCCAGCTTCTTCTGCAAAAGCCTGATGAGGGGAATGACCTGACTCAGGCTGGCAGTGTCTGAACTGACTTCACGTGTGGCAAGTTCAAAGGGCATCAGAACCTTGCACAACGTTGAAATCATTCTCCACTGCGCTTGAGACAGGTGCATTCCACCTCCTATATCGTGCTCAATTGTATAGGCTTGAATGGCCTTTTGCTGCTCCTCCAACCTCTGAAGCATATAGAGGGTTGAATTCCACCTCGTTACCACTTCTTGCTTCAGATGATGGCAGGGCAGGTTCAGTAGTTTTTGGTGGTGCTCCAGTCTTCTGTACGTGGTGCCTGTACGCCGAAAGTGTCCCGCAATTCTTCTGGCCACCGACAGCATCTCTTGCACGCCCCTGTCGTTTTTTAAAAAATTCTGCACCACCAAATTCAAGGTATGTGCAAAACATGGGACGTGCTGGAATTTGCCCATATTTAATGCACACACAATATTGCTGGCGTTGTCCGATGCCACAAATCCACAGGAGAGTCCAATTGGGGTAAGCCATTCCGCGATGATCTTCCTCAGTTGCCGTAAGAGGTTTTCAGCTGTGTGCGTATTCTGGAAAGCGGTGATACAAAGCGTAGCCTGCCTAGGAAAGAGTTGGCGTTTGCGAGATGCTGCTACTGGTGCCGCCACTGCTGTTCTTGCGGCGGGAGTCCATACATCTACCCAGTGGGCTGTCACAGTCATATAGTCCTGAGCCTGCCCTGCTCCACTTGTCCACATGTCCGTGGTTAAGTGGACATTGGGTACAACTGCATTTTTTAGGACACTGGTGAGTCTTTTTCTGACGTCCGTGTACATTCTCGGTATCGCAAGAGGAAGGGATTTACTGGTCAGTGGACTGCTTCCGCTGTCACCCAAAGTTTTTGAACTTGTCACTGACTTATTATGAATGCGCTGCAGGTGACGTATAAGGGAGGATGTTCCGAGGTGGTTAACGTCCTTACCCCTACTTATTACAGCTTGACAAAGGCAACACACGGCTTGACAAATGTTGTCCGCATTTCTGGTGAAATACTTCCACACCGAAGAGCTGATTTTTTTTGTATTTTGACCAGGCATGTCAATGGCCCTATTCCTCCCACGGACAACAGGTGTCTCCCCGGGTGCCTGACTTAAACAAACCACCTCACCATCAGAATCCTCCTGGTCAATTTCCTCCCCAGCGCCAGCAACACCCATATCCTCCTCATCCTGGTGTACTTCAACACTGACATCTTCAATCTGACTATCAGGAACTGGACTGAGGGTGCTCCTTCCAGCACTTGCAGGGGGCGTGCAAATGGTGGAAGGCGCATGCTCTTCACGTCCAGTGTTGGGAAGGTCAGGCATCGCAACCGACACAATTGGACTCTCCTTGTGGATTTGGGATTTCGAAGAACGCACAGTTCTTTGCGGTGCTTTTGCCAGCTTGAGTCTTTTCAGTTTTCTAGCGAGAGGCTGAGTGCTTCCATCCTCATGTGAAGCTGAACCACTAGCCATGAACATAGGCCAGGGCCTCAGCCGTTCCTTGCCACTCCGTGTGGTAAATGGCATATTGGCAAGTTTACGCTTCTCCTCCGACAATTTTATTTTAGGATTTGGAGTCCTTTTTTTACTGATATTTGGTGTTTTGGATTTGACATGCTCTGTACTATGACATTGGGCATCGGCCTTGGCAGACGACGTTGCTGGCATTTCATCGTCTCGGCCATGACTAGTGGCAGCAGCTTCAGCACGAGGTGGAAGTGGATCTTGATCTTTCCCTAATTTTGGAACCTCAACATTTTTGTTCTCCATATTTTAATAGGCACAACTAAAAGGCACCTCAGGTAAACAATGGAGATGGATGGATACTAGTATACTTATGGATGGACTGCCGAGTGCCGACACAGAGGTAGCTACAGCCGTGGACTACCGTACTGTGTCTGCTGCTAATATAGACTGGATGATAATGAGATGAAATCAATATATATATATATGTATGTATATATAATATCACTAGTACTGCAGCCGGACAGGTAGATAATATATTTATTAGGTAATGATGACTGATGACGGACCTGCTGGACACGGTCAGCTCAGCAGCACCGCAGACTGCTACAGTAAGCTACTATACTATAGTAGTATGTACAAAGAAGAAAGAAAAAAAAAAAACACGGGTAGGTGGTATACAATTATGGATGGACTGCCGAGTGCCGACACAGAGGTAGCTACAGCCGTGGACTAACGTACTGTGTCTGCTGCTAATATAGACTGGATGATTGATAATGAGATGAAATCAATATATATATATGTATATATAATATCACTAGTACTGCAGCCGGACAGGTAGATAATATATTTATTAGGTAATGATGACTGATGACGGACCTGCTGGACACTGTCAGCTCAGCAGCACCGCAGACTGCTACAGTAAGCTACTATACTCTATAGTAGTATGTACAAAGAAGAAAGAAAAAAAAAAACCACGGGTAGGTGGTATACAATTATGGATGGACTGCCGAGTGCCGACACAGAGGTAGCTACAGCCGTGGACTACCGTACTGTGTCTGCTGCTAATATAGACTGGATGATAATGAGATGAAATCAATATATATATATGTATGTATATATAATATCACTAGTACTGCAGCCGGACAGGTAGATAATATATTTATTAGGTAATGATGACTGATGACGGACCTGCTGGACACTGTCAGCTCAGCAGCACCGCAGACTGCTACAGTAAGCTACTATACTATAGTAGTATGTACAAAGAAGAAAGAAAAAAAAAAACCACGGGTAGGTGGTATACAATTATGGATGGACTGCCGAGTGCCGACACAGAGGTAGCTACAGCCGTGGACTAACGTACTGTGTCTGCTGCTAATATAGACTGGATGATTGATAATGAGATGAAATCAATATATATATATGTATGTATATATAATATCACTAGTACTGCAGCCGGACAGGTAGATAATATATTTATTAGGTAATGATGACTGATGACGGACCTGCTGGACACTGTCAGCTCAGCAGCACCGCAGACTGCTACAGTAAGCTACTATACTATAGTAGTATGTACAAAGAAGAAAGAAAAAAAAAAACCACGGGTAGGTGGTATACAATTATGGATGGACTGCCGAGTGCCGACACAGAGGTAGCTACAGCCATGGACTAACGTACTGTGTCTGCTGCCAATATAGACTGGATGATTGATAATGAGATGAAATCAATATATATATGTATGTATATATAATATCACTAGTACTGCAGCCGGACAGGTAGATAATATATTTATTAGTTAATGATGACTGATGACGGACCTGCTGGACACTGTCAGCTCAGCAGCACCGCAGACTGCTACAGTAAGCTACTATACTCTATAGTAGTATGTACAAAGAAGAAAGAAAAGAAAAAAACACGGGTAGGTGGTATACAATTATGGATGGACTGCCGAGTGCCGACACAGAGGTAGCTACAG
The DNA here is from genome assembly GCF_028390025.1 of Pseudophryne corroboree. Lineage (NCBI taxonomy): Eukaryota > Metazoa > Chordata > Amphibia > Anura > Myobatrachidae > Pseudophryne > Pseudophryne corroboree. The sequence continues at coordinate 143,968,442 of NC_086448.1, read as the reverse complement.
CCGTGGACTACCGTACTGTGTCTGCTGCTAATATAGACTGGATGATAATGAGATGAAATCAATATATATATATGTATGTATATATAATATCACTAGTACTGCAGCCGGACAGGTAGATAATATATTTATTAGGTAATGATGACTGATGACGGACCTGCTGGACACTGTCAGCTCAGCAGCACCGCAGACTGCTACAGTAAGCTACTATACTATAGTAGTATGTACAAAGAAGAAAGAAAAAAAAAAACCACGGGTAGGTGGTATACAATTATGGATGGACTGCCGAGTGCCGACACAGAGGTAGCTACAGCCGTGGACTAACGTACTGTGTCTGCTGCTAATATAGACTGGATGATTGATAATGAGATGAAATCAATATATATATATGTATGTATATATAATATCACTAGTACTGCAGCCGGACAGGTAGATAATATATTTATTAGGTAATGATGACTGATGACGGACCTGCTGGACACTGTCAGCTCAGCAGCACCGCAGACTGCTACAGTAAGCTACTATACTATAGTAGTATGTACAAAGAAGAAAGAAAAAAAAAAAACACGGGTAGGTGGTATACAATTATGGATGGACTGCCGAGTGCCGACACAGAGGTAGCTACAGCCGTGGACTAACGTACTGTGTCTGCTGCTAATATAGACTGGATGATTGATAATGAGATGAAATCAATATATATATGTATGTATATATAATATCACTAGTACTGCAGCCGGACAGGTAGATAATATATTTATTAGGTAATGATGACTGATGATAGACCTGCTGGACACTGTCAGCTCAGCAGCACCGCAGACTGCTACAGTAAGCTACTATACTCTATAGTAGTATGTACAAAGAAGAAAGAAAAAAAAAAACACGGGTAGGTGGTATACAATTATGGATGGACTGCCGAGTGCCGACACAGAGGTAGCTACAGCCGTGGACTAACGTACTGTGTCTGCTGCTAATATAGAGTCTAGACTGGATGATAAATTATTGATAATGAGATGAAATCAATATAATATCACTAGTACTGCAGCCGGACAGGTACTATATATATTTATTATGTAATGACTGATGACGGTGGTATACAATATTATATATATATATATATATATATATATATATATTATATACAATTATATATATATATATATATATATATATATTAAACTGGTGGTGATTGATTATTAAACTGGTGGTCACTTCAGGTCACGTTGCAACTTGCAACTAGTACTCCGAGGCCTAAGCAGACAATCACAAAATATATTATTATACTGGTGGTCAGTGTGGTCACAACAATGGCAGTGTGGCACTGACTCTGGCAGCAAAAGTGTGCACTGTACGTTATATGTACTCCTGAGTCCTGCTCTCAGACTCTAACTGCTCCCCACTGTCAGTGTCTCCCCAACAAGTCAGATAATACACTTACAGTCACACTATCTATTATCTAATCTAGTATAAATATCACTTCAGCAAGTAGTATAGTAGTATACAGTATAGTAGTACTCCTCCTAATAATGCTCCCCAAAATACTGTGTCTCTCTCTTCTCTAAACGGAGAGGACGCCAGCCACGTCCTCTCCCTATGACTCTCAATGCACGTGTGAAAATGGCGGCGACGCGCGGCTCCTTATATAGAATCCGAGTCTCGCGATAGAATCCGAGCCTCGCGAGAATCCGACAGCGTGATGATGACGTTCGGGCGCGCTCGGGTTAGCCGAGCAAGGCGGGAAGATCCGAGCCTGCTTGGACCCGTGTAAAAAACCTGAAGTTCGGGCGGGTTCGGATTCAGAGGAACCGAACCCGCTCATCTCTAATATATATATATATAGCCACCACAGTAATTCTTCTCTGATCTGACATTTATCCATGACAGGTGCCCAAACCAAACCCCCAAACTCCTGGAGAGCTGAGCACACACGCTTACCGACACACAGCCGCCGGACCAGGCTCCGAGTCCCACAACAAGCTGCCAGCCAGCCTGCCTGAGTGTGTCTGCGCGCCGGCCCTGCAGTCTCTGGCCACAGTCCCGCTCCTACTTTGCCGCTCCTCACAGCAGAGACAGGGCGGCGGAGAGGAGGGGAGAACGCAGCGACGTGCACAGCACTACGTCACTGCACACGGGTACTGGCTGCCGAAGTTCCGGACAGCTGACCTGGGGGCTTGGCAGGGGCAGTGGGGGGGTTACCACAGGGGGGGCCGCTGAATGACGAAAAAAGCTATTAGTAAAAGCTTTTAACTACACAGCGGGTGGGCCGCGGCCAGTGCGCTGCCTTGATTTATACAATTATTTAAATCCATGCCATACAGCTGCTGCCGTACTGCCGCAGCTTGACCCTGAGGCCCCTCACAACATCGGGGCCCGGGACAAGTGTCCCCTTTGACCCCCCCTGTCGCCGGGCCTGCCCGTTTTAAGGGAATGTTGTGCACGACTCCTGCTACCTTTTGTGATGCCATCTAGACACCTCCGTCTGTGCTCCGAGTGGTTATCGAACCCGTTAACACCAGGTGTCCCGTGGAGCCGCTACCTCCGTAGCCTGGATGGCAGCGCAGACCGCTCAAGTCAGGACTTTAATCCGCCTCAATATCCGTCACTGTCAGTGACTCGCACAGCCGCGGTCTCCATGTGGCAGGAGAACCAGTGCAGGCGGCTCAAGTGGGAGTGCTGTAACCGCTGATGTGTGATGATGGGTGATGATAGTACCCTTGGGGCAGTAGACAGGCCAAAGGGCAGTGCCTGGAATTGGAAGTGATTGTCCAGCAGGGCAAACCGCAGGTACGCCTGATGAGGTGGACAAATTGGAATATGGAAGTAGACATCCTTGATATCCAAGGAGACCACGAATTTCTGTTCTTCCAGGCCCGCAATCACTGCTCGCAGGGATTCCATTTTGAACTTGAACACCTTCAGATAAGGATTCAAAGATTTTAGATTCAAAATGGGTCTTACCTAACCATCTGGTTTTGGCACCACAAACAGGTTGCAGTAAAACCCTGTGCCGTGCTGCGGTATTGGTATTGGAACAATGATGTGGGACTGGACCAACTTTTGGATGGCCTGTTGCAACATAACTTGTATATCCTCTAAAGCCAGTAAGCTTGATTTGAAAAATCAGTGGGGAGAAGTACTGCTGAACTCCAGCTTGTAGCCTTGTAAAACGAGATTTCAGGTATCCTAACAGGAAGTCTCCCAGATGCGGCTGAAGTGAAACAGTCGAGCTCCCACCTCAAGATCCCCTCGAGTTGGGTGGGCGCCGTCATGCTGAGGCTTAGCGGAAGCAGAAGTGGTTGAATGGTCCTGAGAGCTGGTGCTTGCAGGCTTTTTGGAGTTTCCTATGGTGCCTCTAGTTGCATTGGAGGCACCTCTGGCCTTAGATCGAAATCTGTTAGACCAAAAGGACTGGACAGATGGCCGCGGGTAGGAGTGTCTCATCAGCGGGGCCCCAGAGGGGAGAAACGTGGATTTCCCAGCTGTAACTTTGGAAATCCAGGTATCCAATTCAACTCCAAAAAGCCATTCCCCAGAAAAGGGGAGGAATTCCACACTACGTTTGGATTCTGCATCCGCAATCCACTGACGCAACCACAAGGCCCTGCGTCCCGACACTGCCATGACAGAAGTCCTAGCATTAATGTTCCCCATCTCCTTGTGCAAATCACAGAGGACATGTGTAGTGTCCTGAATGTGTTTTAGGAGGGTCAACATAGTGACCAAGGGAATATCCCCCGAGAGGCCCCCCTGAATTTGAGTGGCCCAGGAATGAATGGCATGGGTCATCCAGCAACCTGCAATGACCGGCCTTTGTGATACACCTGCTACCATGTAAATAGATTTGAGTGTAGTCTCTATCTTCCTATCCCCAGAATTTCCTACCTTCAGGAACAAATGGGAAAGTGCGCAAACATTTTTTGGACACTTGGAATTTTTTTGTCTGGATTTTTCCAGGCCAGCTTGAATAGGTCATCTAACTCTGTAGAGTCAGGAAAAGTGACACTAGGCTTGTTTTGCATAAAGAAAGAAAAACGAGTGCTGTGACGCAGCATCCTCTAGAGGGAACTTTAACATGTAACGTATAGCCAGAATTAGGGGTTCAATACCCTGAGCATAATCAGGATCCCCACTAATGGGATCCAAGTCATCCCCATCCTCCTGTATATCATCATCTGTATCAGAGAGTAGAGCAGGTAACCCACGCTTCTGTGGACCTGCATTAGAGAGGGGGTCTGTGCTGCATCTGCCCTTGCAGCTAAATCTGCTACAGCTTGTTGTAGTAGCTGAGTCTTCTGCACATTAGCAGTGAGCTGGGATGACATATCTGACATCATAGTTTTAAGAGACCCTAACCAGTGGGGCTCTGGACTCTCTCCCCCAGCCTCTACACTGATTTGTGAGGGCTGGCTGCATTGTTCACAAGAAACAATCAGTAGATAATGGACAGAATCTGGTGTGGCATACAGTACACTGCACAGCTTGTGTTTACCCATGTTTCACAGTAGGCACAATAACATCAGGCTTGCCTACCCTCCCACATTTAGCGGGAGGCTCCCGTTTTTTAATTTAGTCCCCCGCTGCCCCGCAAACCTTGGTAGTTCTCCCGGATTTTCACTGTCCTCTCTCTCCCCCTCCCCACCCACGTGAAAATCCGAACTGTACATGCGTGAGTCCACAAATGATGGGGGCGGGGCTTGTACATGAGACGTCACGGCGCTTAATTGCCGGCCACCGCTGGGTTTTTTTGGGTAGTAGTGGTGGCCGGCAACAGCTAGCAGTGCATACTGCGCAGTGCGCACACTCAGAGAGGCAGTTACAGCAGAGGCTAATGTGCTCGGAAGCGGCATCAGCAGTAATGGACTAGCCCACGCTCCTCCACCTCCTGGATCTCATCAAAGGTAAAACAGTGGGTCTTGAACCTGCTCTGCCTGGGCCTCCTGAGTCTCCCCTTGCCACACAGGGGTTTGGGCTGAATGGGCTGTAGTAGGCCCTTAGATCTGATGGATACATTTGGAGAAGGAAGGGGGGAACCAACAGCTTCTTGGCATGAGAGGGGGTCCCTGTCCTGGGTGATCTGCAGGGGTATGCTGCCACCCTGCACCCACAGTAGCCTGTCCAGATTTATGTGTAATGCAATAAGAGGTTCCAGTACAGTAAAGTCTATCCTGCTTGGGGATCTGACTGCTGCTGCCTGAGCTGTGGTGCTGCTAGGAGAGAATGGATGCTGCTGGTGGTGAGACTGCCTCCCAGCTTTATACCTTTCCTGATGACGACAGCATGCTCCTTTGAGCCTGCAGATAATGAAACTAAGTGACCTCTTGCTCTCACGGCTGTCTAGACTGTTTGCAATCCATGCCAGCTTGCTGTAGTGCAGAACTACAAGTCCCAAGGTGCAATACCAGCTTATGAGCCACACAGATTGCCTTTTATGAGCGAATCATAGCTGTGCAATTTGCATTAAAATCCATCTCCTCAAGCACTTCATTCTGCCTTCTACAAAGATCTGAGCTTCTGCCCCACTCAGTAAAAAGAGGGTGTAGTGGGCTGGAAGACTAACAGCCGACATCCGAAACATAAGTATACCAGAGAGGGTTAGGGTTATGCAGGGCCGGTTCCGGGGCTTCTTGCGCCCCGGGCGGCATTAGGGTGTGTGGCTTCATACAGGGGGCGTGGTCAGTTACGCCCCCTGTACTGTAGTAGGATGTGCGGTGCGCGATGACGTCATTGCGCACCGCACAGCAAAGGTCCTCTCCACGAAGGAAAACTAGACGCTAAGGGGTATATTTACTAACATTCGTAATTTTCGGAAAAAGGTCAAAGTTCAATCACGAATGACATCGAAAGTGTAAAACTGCAACTTTTTGAATTTATTACGACTAATTTACTAAGCTGTCGTATTCGGATTTTTCATTTGTTCCGATGTCGATGTCATTCGTGTTTTTTTCCTGTTTTTTACGGCAGTGATTAGCAAAACACTGCCGACTTTATCACAATGAATCTCGGCCGGATCTGTGTGATCCGTGCAGGGGTTCATTTTTTTTTTTTTTTTTTAAACACTGTAAAACGGAGAAAAAAAATGCGTGGGGTCCCCCCTCCTAAGCATAACCAGCCTCGGGCTCTTTGAGCCGACCCTGGTTGCAGAAATATGGGGCAAAAAATGACAGGGGTTCCCCCATATTTAAGCAACCAGCATCGGGCTCTGCGCCTGGTCCTGGTTCCAAAAATACGGGGGACAGAAAGAGTAGGGGTCCCCCGTATTTCTAAAACCAGCACCGGGCTCCACTAGCTGGACAGATAATGCCACAGCCGGGGGTCACTTTTATATAGTGCCCTGCGGCCGTGGCATCAAAAATCCAACTAGTCACCCCTGGCCGGGGTACCCTGGGGGAGTGGGGACCCCTTCAATCAAGGGGGTCCCCCCCCCCAGCCACCCAAGGGCCAGGGGTGAAGCCCGAGGCTGTCCCCCCCATCCAATTGGCTGCGGATGGGGGGCTGATAGCCTTTTGTGAAAATGAAAAGATATTGTTTTTAGTAGCAGTACTACAAGGCCCAGCAAGCCTCCCCCGCATGCTGGTACTTGGAGAACCACAAGTACCAGCATGCGGCGGAAAAACGGGCCCGCTGGTACCTGTAGTACTACTACTAAAAAAATACCCAAAAAAAGACAATACACACACACCTTGAAAGTAAAGTTTTATTACATGCATCCACACAAACATACATACATACTTACCTTATGTTCACACGAGGGTCGGTCCTCTTCTCCAGTAGAATCCATGGGGTACCTGTTGAATAAATTCTACTCACCAGATCCACGGTACCAGGCTCCTCGGATAATCCTTTTGTAATCCACGTACTTGATTTAAAAAAAAAAACGGATACCCGAGCCACGCACTGAAAGGGGACCCATGTTTTCACATGGGTCCCCTTTCCCCGAATGCCAGAAACCCACTCTGACTGATGTCTAAGTGGGTTTCTTCAGCCAATCAGGGAGCGCCACGTTGTAGCACCCTCCTGATCGGCTGTGTGCTCCTGTACTGACTGACAGGCAGCACACGGCAGTGTTACAATGTAGCGCCTATGCGCTCCATTGTAACCAATGGTGGGAACTTTGTAGTCAGCGGTTGACCGAAAGTGACCTCACCGCTGAGCAGAAAGTTCCCACCATTGGTTACAATGGAGCGCATAGGCGCTACATTGTAACACTGCCGTGTGCTGCCTGTCAGTCAGTACAGGCGCACACAGCCGATCAGGAGGGTGCTACAACGTGGTGCTCCCTGATTGGCTGAAGAAACCCACTTAGACATCAGTCAGAGTGGGTTTCTGGCATTCGGGGAAAGGGGACCCATGTGAAAACATGGGTCCCCTTTCAGTGCGTGGCTCGGGTATCCGTTTTTTTTTTTTAATCAAGTACGTGGATTACAAAAGGATTATCCGAGGAGCCTGGTACCCTGGATCTGGTGAGTAGAATTTATTCAACAGGTACCCCATGGATTCTACTGGAGAAGAGGACCGACCCTCGTGTGAACATAAGGTAAGTATTTATGTATGTTTGTGTGGATGCATGTAATAAAACTTTACTTTCAAGGTGTGTGTGTATTGTTTTTTTTGGGGTATTTTTTTAGTAGTAGTACTACAGGTACCAGCGGGCCCGTTTTTCTGCCGCATGCTGGTACTTGTGGTTCTCCAAGTACCAGCATGCGGGGAGGCTTGCTGGGCCTTGTAGTACTGCTACTAAAAACAATATCTTTTCATTTTCACAAAAGGCTATCAGCCCCCCATCCGCAGCCAATTGGATGGGGGGGACAGCCTCAGGCTTCACCCCTGGCCCTTGGGTGGCTGGGGGGGGGGGGACCCCTTGATTGAAGGGGTCCCACTCCCCCAGGGTACCCCGGCCAGGGGTGACTAGTTGGATTTTTGATGCCACGGCCGCAGGGCACTATATAAAAGTGACCCCCGGCTGTGGCATTATCTGTCCAGCTAGTGGAGCCCGGTGCTGGTTTTAGAAATACGGGGGACCCCTACTCTTTTTGTCCCCCGTATTTTTGGAACCAGCAACCAGCCCGATGCTGGTTGCTTAAATATGGGGGAACCCATGTCATTTTTTTTCCCATATTTCTGCAACCAGGATCGGCTCAAAGAGCCCGAGGCTGGTTATGCTTAGGAGGGGGGACCCCACGCAATTTTTTTAAAGAAAATAACCACATTCCCACCCCTTCCCACTGATATACATGCACGGATCTCATGGATCCCTGCATGCCTATACAATCACGGATTAAAAAAGCAGGTCTATTTTTTTTAGCACTTTTTTACGAGTTGTAATTTTTCACGGCAGTGTTTTATTTTTTTTTGCTTTGCACTTCTTAGTAAATGACCGAGATTCATACTTAAACAGCCGCGTTTTGACCGATGGTGTATTCATTCGTAATTATTTTCATGGACTACCCAAAAATTACAAATGCCCTCATCACTGCCGTGATTTGAGTTTAGTAAATTACCGAGATGACACTTTGATGAAAAAACGGCATCTCGGTCAAAATCGGGACCTTAGTAAATATACCCCCAAGCGTCTAGTTCCCTTCGTGGAGAGGACCTTTGCTGTGCGGTGCGCGATGACGTCAACGCGCACTGCACATCATTACAGTTAAGGTTCTCTCCAGGAAGGGAAACTAGACGCGTAGCGTCTAGTTTCCCTTCACAGTGGGCAGCCCACGAAGGGAAACTAGACGCGTAGCGTCTAGTTTCCCTTCACAGGACAGCGGGCAGCGGCAGCGGGGGGCACCACAGCAGCAGCGGATCTTGCCATGGTGCGGCGCCCTCCGGATGGCGCCGGCGCCCTCCGGAAGGCGGCACCCTGGGCAAAAGTCCTGCTTGCCCGTGGCAAGATCCGCTACTGGGGTTATGCTGCGAGGGGGAAGGTTAGGGTTAGGCTGCAGGGGGGAGAGTTAGATTTAGGCACTAGGGGGAGGGTTAGGCTGCGGGAAGGGAGGGTTAGGCTGGAAGAAGGGAGGCTTAAGGTTAGGCTGTGGGAAGGGAGGATAAGGGTTAGGCTGTGAGAAGGGATAGATGGGGTGCTTCTGTAACCAAGCTGTGATAAGTAGCGGGCAGGACTCTCAGTACGGACACCCTGCTTGCATGTTGTACATTTGTTACTGCTAATGGTTATACTATCTCACATTACTTTATTCCAGAATTGTGGTAATGTAAAGCTATGGAATGAGGTCAAACATTAAGTACAGCAATTTGACCACTAGTGGGTGCTGCTCTTATGGACACTGGTGTCTAATCTCTGCTGAATGTTATGATGATAGTCAGTGAAATAAAGGAGTGCTGGTAAGGTTTGCGGGGCAGCGGGAGGCTCATTTAAAAATCAGGAGCCTCCCGCAAAATGCGGGAGGGTAGGCAAGCCTGGTGCACATGGGGGGTGATTCCGAGTTGTTCGCTCGCTAGCTGCTTTTAGCAGCATTGCACACGCTAAGCTGCCGCCCTCTGGGAGTGTATCTTAGCTTAGCAGAATTGCAAACAAAAGATTAGCAGAATTGCGAATAGAAATTTCTTAGCAGTTTCTGAGTAGCACGAGACTTACTCAGCCATTGCGACCAGCTTAGTCCTTTTCGTTCCTGGTTTGACGTCCCAAACACACCCAGCGTATGCCCAACCACTCCCCCGTTTCTCCAGCCACTCCTGCGTTTTGCAACTCGAACGCCTGCATTTTTCCGCACACTCCCATAAAATGGCTAGTTTTCACTCAGAAACACCCACTTCCTGTCAATCACACTACGATCAGCACAGCGATGAAAAAGCTTCGTTATGCCGTGAGTAAAATACCTAACTTTTGTGTAAAATAACTAAGCGCATGCGCTCTGCGAACCTTGCGCATGTGCAGTAAGCGACTAATCGCAGTATAGCGAAAATCGTCAACGAGCGAACAACTCGGAATGACCTCCATGGTTTTGCCCAACTGCTAAAAAATTTCCAGCTGCGATCAACTCAGAATTACCCCCTATGGGGGTAATTCTGAGTTGATCGCAGCAGCAAGTTTGTTAGCAATTGGGCAAAACCATGGCCCTCATTCCGAGTTGTTCGCTCGCAAGCTGCTTTTAGCAGCATTGCACACGCTAAGCCGCCGCCTACTGGGAGTGAATCTTAGCTTCTTAAAATTGCGAACGAAAATTCGCAATATTGCGATAAGACATCTCTGTGCAGTTTCTGAGTAACTCGAAACTTACTCTGCCAGTGCGATCAGCTCAGTGCTTGTCGTTCCTGGTTTGACGTCACAAACACACCCAGCGTTCGCCCAGACACTCCTCCATTTCTCCAGCCACTCCCGCGTTTTTCCCAGAAACGGTAGCGTTTTTTCCCACACGCCCATAAAATGGCCTGTTTCCGCCCAGAAACACCCACTTCCTGTCAATCACATTACAATCACCAGAACGGAGAAAAAAACGTGAGTAAAATACCTTACTGCATAGCAAATTTACTTGGCGCAGTCGCAGTGCGGACATTGCGCATGCGCACTAAGCGGAAATTCGCTGCGATGCGAAAAAATTTACCGAGCGAACAACTTGGAATGACCACCCATGTGCACTGCAGGGGGGGCAGATATAACATTTGCAGAGAGAGTTAGATTTGGGTGGGTTATTTCGTTCCTGTGCAGGGTAAATACTGGCTGCTTTATTTTTACACTGCAATTTAGATTTAAGTTTGAATACACCCCACCCAAATCTAACTCTCTCTGCACGTTATATCTGTCCCCCCTGCAGTGTACATGGTTTTGCCCAACTGCTAACAAATTTGCTGCTGCGATCAACTCAGAATTAGGCCCTATGGTTTTCACCTGCCACTGCAGGACATACCCGAGTGGCAATACATGCCCATAGGTGGAGCCAGACACGCCCCTTTGGGCAGAACATGACACGTCCCCTCAATGGGGCACCATCATCTAAAATCTCCCTGAAACTAGTTTTCAAAAGTAGGCAACTATGAATAACATACACATACACACACACAGACAGTTGTATTGCAAGCCTGCCCTACTGTATGTGAGAGGAGACACAGGGGTCATTCTGAGTTGATCGCACGCTGCAACTTTTTGTAGCTCATGCGATCGGATAGTCACCCCCTATGGGGGAGTGTATTTTAGCTGTGCAAGTGTGCGAACGCTTGTGCAGGGGAGCTGTACAAAAACATTTTGTGCAGTTTCTTCTGAGTAGCTTTAAACTTATGCTGCTTTCACATCGCAAAACCTGCTTTTGAAATGGTTCTTTAAACGGTTCTTAAAACGGGTCTGAGCAGTTAAACCCCCTTCACATCGCATGTTGTAACCAGTATATTACCATTTCATTACCGTTTTGGTACCTTTCACACTGAACCCGTTTCACCCAGAGAAAACAGTGGTTGTCATTTTAAATGTTTATTTCCTGCTTCTGCCTGGTGACATCACACATGGAGACAGCCTATCACCTTCTGGGGCTTGCAAATACCGTTTCAGACCCTTTCACACTGCACAATGAAACGGGTCTGAAATGGGTAGGACCCTGCAATTTTACCGTTTCAAAATACCGGTATTTTGAAAACGGTAAATTGAAGGTGACCCTTTCACATCGCAGCTCGAACCATTTAGGAAGCCTTAAAAATCGGCAATTTACCGGGTTCAAGCTGCGGTGTGAAAGGGGTATTACTCAGCCACTGCGATCACTTCAGCCTGTCAGGTCCCAGAATTCAGAAACCTGCCCTGCAAACTCCTGGACACACCTGCATTTTCCTCTCCACTCCCAGAAAACGGTCAGTTGCCACCCCGGAACGCCTTCCTGCTGTCAGTCACCTTGCGATCGCCGCTGCAATCGAAATCTTCGTTAGAACATTCGCCTGGCGTTCTCCGTCACCGGGCAACGACGCGCCTGCGCATTGCGGCTACAGCGCATGCACATTCCGAACCCAATCGCATGGCTGCGAAAAATTGCAGCGTGCGATCGGGTTGGAATGACCCCTTTAGAGAGAGAAGAACACCAGCACACCCTTAGCTGTACAGCCCCAGTGAGGCTATCAGCTCACTATGGGGGTCATTCCGAGTTGATCGCTTGCTGCTGATTTTCACAGCGCACCGATCAGGTAAAAAAATGGCAAAACTGTGCATGCGTATGGGCCGCAATGCGCACGCGCGTCGTATGGGCACAAAGTGCATCGCTGCTGTGCACTGAATCTAGCGAAGATTTCATTCGCACAGCTGATTGCAAGGAGATTGACAGGAAGAGAGCGTTTATGGGTGTCAACTGACCGTTTTCTGGGAGTGTTTGGGAAAACGCAGGCGTGCCCAGGCGTTTGCAGGGCGGTTATCTGACGTCAATTGCGGGACCTTCATCGCTGCAGTCATCGCACAGAATAAGTAACTACAGGGCTGGTCTTGTTTTCCACAAAATGTTTTTGTACCACTCAGCTGTACAGGCGTTTACACACTTGCAAAGCGAAAATACACTCCCCTGTGGGTGGCAACTATGCGTATGCATGGCTAAAAGTAGCTAGCAAGTAGCTAGCTAGCTGCTAATAGTAGCTAGCAAGCGATCAACTCAGAATGACCCCCTATGGGGGTAATTCAGAGATGATCGCAGCAGCAAATTTGTTAGCAGTTGGGCAAAACCATGGGGGTGATTCCGAGTTGATCGTAGCCCTGCAAAATTTTGCAGGGCTACTATCATGACCAAAGACATGCGGGGGGACGCCCAGCACAGGGTTATCCCGCCCCGCATGTCAGTGCCGCCACCCCCCCTCCCCTCCCGCAGAAGTGCAAAAGCATTGTACAGTGGAAATGCTTTTGCACTTTAGGAGTAGCTCCTGGCCAGCGCAGCTTTAGCGTGCTGGCCGGGAGCTACTCTTCGCTCCCCGGCCCACAGCGGCTGTGTGTGATTTCACGCAGCCACTGCGGCCCGCCCCCCGTACGGTCCGGCCATGCCTGCGTTGGCCGGACCGCGCCCATGAAACGGCGGCCAAACACTGCCGTTCCGCCCCCGCCCAGTGACCGCCTCTGCCTTCGGCCGTCTGGCATGCGCCGGTGCAACAGTGTGCATGCCAGATCTTACTCTCTCTGCAAATGTTATATCTGCCACACCTGCAGTGCACATGGGGGGGTCATTCTGACCCGATCGCACCCTGCAGTTTATCGCCGCATTGCGAACGGGTCAGTGTGCATGCGCAGTTCTGACCTGATCGCACCGCTGGGATAAACTGTAGCGTGCGATTGAGTCAGAATGACCCCCCATATGCACTGCAGGTGTGGCAGATATAACATTTGCAGAGAGAGTTAGATTTGGGTGGGTTATTTTGTTTCTGTGCAGGGTAAATACTGGCTGCTTTATTTTTACACTGCAATTTAGATTTAAGTTTGAATACACCCCACCCAAATCTAACTCTCTCTGCACGTTATATCTGTCCCCCCTGCAGTGTACATGGTTTTGCCCAACTGCTAACAAATTTGCTGCTGCGATCAACTCAGAATTAGGCCCTATGGTTTTCACCTGCCACTGCAGGACATACCCGAGTGGCAATACATGCCCATAGGTGGAGCCAGACACGCCCCTTTGGGCAGAACATGACACGTCCCCTCAATGGGGCACCATCATCTAAAATCTCCCTGAAACTAGTTTTCAAAAGTAGGCAACTATGAATAACATACACATACACACACAGATTTCAGTTTGAACACACCACACCCAAATCTAACTCTCTCTGCACGTTATATCTGCTCCCTCCGCAGTGCACATGGGTCCTCATTCCGAGTTGTTTGCTCGCTAGCTGTATTTAGCAGCAGTGCAAACGCTAAGCCGCCATCCTCTGGGAGTGTATCTTAGCTTAGCAGAAGTGCGAACGAAAAGATCGCAGCGCTGCTACTAAAAAAAAATTGTGCAGTTTCAGAGTAGCTGCAGACCTACTCCTACCTTGCGATGACTTCAGACTATTTAGTTTCTGTTTTGACGTCACAAACATGCCCTGCGTTCGGCCAGCCACTCCCCCGTTTTTCCAGCCACTCATGCGTTTTTATCTGACACGCCTGCGTTTTTTTCACACACTCCCCGAAAATGGCCAGTTACCACCCAGAAACACCCACTTCCTGTCAATCACTCAACGATCAGCAGTGCGATTGAAAAGCGTCACTAGACATTGTGTGAAACTGCATCGGCTTTTGTGAAAGTACATCGCGCGTGCGCACTGCACATCATACGCATGCGCAGAAGTGCGATTTTTTTGCCTGATCGCTGCGCTGCGAACAACGGCAGCTAGCGATCAACTCGGAATGAGGGCCATGGTTTTGACCAACTGCTAACAAATTTGCTGCTGCGATCAACTCTGAATTAGGCCCTATATTACAGTAAACACTAACAATTCCTGTCCTAAAGAGGACCCAGATAGTGTACACAAGCGACTCTCCCCCTTTGCTACACCCTGTACCAGATATCCAGCGTGGCTGAGGAGTCAGCAAGTGCTGTGTGTGCTGAGAATGGTCGCAGTAAGCAGAGGAAGGCGCCAAAATGCCTCAGGTCCCGCTCTGATGTAGCTCCGCCCCCTCCAATGGCGTCGGAGTTACACTGATATATTATACTGGCAAATTCTCCATATAGCTTAAAAACACCACACCAACTGCTAGTCAAAGCGTTTTTGTGCCAGTCTACATGGGGGATCTTAGCGGGACCCCCCCCCCCCCCGGGACGGTCCCGCATGCCGCGCCCATGGTCAGCCGCACTTTGAACCGGGACCCTAGCAGGGTCCCCGGTGTGTACTCACCACCGATGTCACCTGCAGGCAGTGTTAGGGGTGTGCGACGTGCTGCGACTATGACAGCCCTACTGAACAACAACCCCTCAGGTCCTGCAGCTGGGAAGCGTCTCTGCACCTTGTAAGGCCGGTGACCCCCACCCCCACCCGGGGCCGGTTCTGGGGCTCTGTGCGCCCCGGGCGGCATTAGGGGGCGTGGCTTCGCACAGGGGGCGTGGTCATTTACGCCCCCTGTACAGACTGAAATGATGTGCGGTGCGCGATGACGTCATCACGCACCGCACAGCAAAGGTCCTCTCCACGAAGGGAAACTAGACGCGTACGCGTCTAGTTTCCCTTCACAGCGGCAGCGGGGGGCAGCGGGGGGCACAGCAGCAGCAGATCTTGCCCTCTTCTCTTCGTGGAGAGGACCTTTGCTGTGCAGTGCGCGATGACGTCATCGCGCACCGCACAGTAAAGGACCTCTCCACGAAGGTAAACTAGACGCGTATGCGTCTAGTTTCCCTTCACAGTGGCAGCGGGGGGCACAGCAGCAGCAGATCTTGCCCTGGTGCGGCGCCCTCCGGATGGCGCCCTGCGCCCTCCGGAAGGCGGCGCCCCGGGCAATAGTCCTGCTTGCCCGTGGCAAGATCCGCTACTGCCCCCCCCTAACTCCCACAGTGCAGGTATGCTCTTGCCCAAACAGCATACCAGAATAAACAGAAAAAAGAAATTGATGAAAACTCTCTGGAGCTGCAGAGATGTGCATCCTCTCCTGAGGGCACTTTTTTCTAAACTGCCTGTGGGAGGGGGCATAGAGGGGAGGAGCCAGCACACCCAGTTGAAGAAATTTAAAGTGCACTGGTTCCTTTGGACCCCGTCTATACTCCATCGTACTAGATTCCCCAATATCCCTTATGGATGCTAGAGAAACAGTGGACGGCACAGCATGCAACGTGCAGACACATAGATGTTAGCATACATGGGCTGGTTCTCACATTAGCATAAGCTAGTATGTAGAATGTAGGCTTCTGCGGCCATATGGAAAAGCAACCCCAGATGCTTCCTACTCATAACCAATGTGTAGTCACATTAAGATGTGCCAGAAGGTATCCTGATGCATTCTCAGAAGGATAGCACAGGGGGTTGCGCCAAGGGCTGGGCTGCGGCTGGGCTTATTCTGACCAGTGTAATGCCTGGATCAGCAGAATGTGATAGTATAAGAAGGGAGGATTGAAGCAGAGAAGCTGTAAGTATTGCTCAAATACAGTGTAAGCAAATGTGGTGTACAGATGTGTCCTCCTTCATCTTATATGTGATGCGTACATTTGCATGTGCATTCACATTGCATGTAAGATTAGCCGCGTCGAGCTGCATATAGTTGCACCTGCAATTATAGTGCTTAAGTGCAAATGTATTACGATGTGTATATTATTTCTGTGATATCGATATGTCCTAAAATGGCCACCATAGTTAAAACTTATTTATTACTGGTGATTACCAGTGGGGGTTGGAGAGGTGGGGCTGCAGCGCAGTCTAAGATTTATATAGGGGAGCCTCACCAAGTGCCACCCCAAATACTGGCAAACATCACCGGTTGGGACACACTGGCAGTTAGTGTGGCTCCCCTATTTGGCTTTTGTACTGCGCCTCAGCCCCATCTTTGGAACCGCCACTAGTGATGACAGCTGTTTATACAATATTTACACCACTCATGTAGTATAATATAAGAGCATGTAATGCCATAGTCCTTCAGCATTTCTAGCAAAGGCATAATAAACAGTTTTACTATGTTCACAAACTACTCATTTTATGGTTACAAAAAATGCAGGAAATCTGTAATTAATTAAAGAGTGATATGATCTTACATGTATTTTGGAGGGATGAGTTATAACATACTATGCTGTCGGCCATGTCTCCGAACACAATGAGCATTATAGGGTGGCAGACACCATTCACCACTGCTCCGAGGAATCCAATAATCATATAGAATATATCCAGCCCATCTGCAAATCGAAACTATCAGCAAAAGAAGAAAAGAAAATAAGTAACTCACAGTGAATATAGCAAGTGCCACTTTACACAGAGCAATAGGCATGATTCATGTTTGTAAGTAACATACCTCCCAACTTTTGGCTTAACGGAGGCGGAACCCTACGCCGCGCGCCGATTCAAAAAGGGGGCGTGGCCTCATCCGTGATGGGCATGGCCTCGCCCGAGTGGGGGTGGCCTCGCCAAACGGTGCATTTTCCTGCCTTTTGGGGTGTGCCCAGCGCTCCCCGAGCAGCTGGGCAGCCCCCGCTCCCCTCCTAGCACTGAATGCATGCAGTGCTCATGCGCACAGCATGTTTTCAGTGATCACCGGCTGCTCTGCAGAGCAGCGGGTGATCAAAGGCTCTCCCAACTGCCACCCCGGCCCGTGGGACACTACTGCCCGCGGTTGGGACAGCAGGACAGGGTCCGAATAGCGGGACTGTCCCGCTGAAAGCGGGACAGTTGGGAGGTATGAAGTAAAACAAAAAAAAAGCAAGTACTGTAACTTTGTGTCTGGAACAAACAATGTCATAATACAAGGGGAGCAAATACATTTATACTTTTTTTGTGCAGGTAAATACTGCTTTTGCATGTATGTAAATGTTAGCTTTATTACTCATACGTCCTAGAGGATGCTGGGGATGACATCAAGACCATGGGGTATAGACGGGATCCGCAGGAGACATGGGCACTCTAAAGACTTTTCATTGGGTATGAAGTGAACTGGCTCCTCCCTCTATGCCCCTCCTCCAGACCCCAGTTTTAGAAATGTGCCCAGGCTGACTGGATGCACTCTGAGGAGCTCTACTGAGTTTCTCTGAAAAGACTTATGTTAGGTTTTTTATTTTCAGGGAGATCTGCTGGCATCAGACTCGTGGGACTGAGGGGGGAGAAGCAGAACCAACTTCCTAAAGAGTTTCATGGCTCTGCTTCTGGCTGACAGGACACCATTAGCTCCTGAAGGGTACTGAACGCTAGCCGTGTCTAGATGCTCACTCCCACAGCACGTCGTCACCCCCTCACAGAGCCAGAAGTCAGAAGACTGGTGAGTATGAGAAGAATGATCTTCTATCAAGTAAGTGACGGCTGAGGTGCGGCGCGGCTAGCGGGAGCACACCGCGCCATTGCTGCTCACACACACAGGCATTGCAGGGTGCAGGGCGCGGGGGGGGGGGGGGCGCCCTGGGCAGCAAGAAATATACCTCAAACTGGATAAAAGGGGGCATAAGATGCCGCTGGCACAGCCCTACCCCCGCCAGTATAAATATTGTCATGGATACTGAGTGTAAGGACGTGCCATTGTGGGGGCGGAGCTTCTTCCTTAGGCAGCCAGCACACTGCTCAGCGCCATTTTCTCTCGCTCCTCAGGCTGCAGAGAACACGCTGGTCCTCTCCTCCACTTCTGACAAGTACAGGGTGCTATCAAGGGGGGCAAAAAGCGATTGTGGTGCACTTTAATAGTGTGAATTACTGTTTAAAAGCGCTGTTGGGCTGTGGGCATACTGTGTTCACAGGCAATACTGGCGCTGGGATTGTGAACTGGCTGCTTCTATCCTGTGACCCTCTGACACATTTTACTGTGGGTCTGTCCCCAAATAAGTCCCAGTGTGTCTGTGAGTGTGCTGTACACGTGTGAGGCATGTCTGAGGCAGGGAGTTCCTCCCCGGAGGAAGCCATTTTAGGGACACAGACTTGTAATGTGGTGGCGCTGCCGGCACACCAAGAGCCTGCATGGGTGAAAGAGATACGTGACAGTATGCATCTGATTAACTGAAGATTAGATAAGTCTGAATCTAAGACTGCATGCTGGAGAAAATCTGTGGAAGATGTGATTTTTCAGGATGCTGTTATTCTTTATGCGGGCGGCCCCTCTGGGTCACATAAGAGACCGTTTGCGAATGTTGTATAAACTCTGATACCAACACGGACTCAGATTCTTGTGTCGACGATAGTGACTCCAGAGAGATATATCATAAATTGGCAAAAAGTATACAATATATGATTGTGGCTATAAGGGACGTGTTGGGGGTTACAGAAAGCACTCCTGTACCTCAGGAGAAGGCTTATTTATGTAAAGAAAAGAAATCCAAAGTCACGTTCCCTCTAAATGCTCTGTTTGAAGGGATGTGGGTGAATCCTGATAAGAAATTTCATATTCCCAAAAGGATTCAGATAGCTTACCCTTTCCCGGCTGAGGACAGGAAAAAATGGGAGTCACCCCCTGTGTTAGACAGTGCGCTTTCCAGGTTGACAAAGAAGGTAATTCTCCCTGCTCCTGGCACGGCTTCTCTTAAAGAGCCGGCAGACCGCAAAATGGAAATGACATTGAAATCCATTTATGTTACCAATGGTACACTACTCAGGCCCACTATTGCCTGCGCATGGGTGAGTCGCGCTATTGAAAAATGGTCAGAAAGCGTGTCATCAGAAATTGACACGATTGATAAAGATGAGATACTCCTTAAGTTAGGGAATATCATGGACGCTGCCGCCTACATGCTGGAAGCAATGAAGGACATTGGACTCCTGAGTTCACTAGCCGCTACCATGGCAGTATCGGCTATGCGGGTGCTGTGGATTCGCCAGTGGAACGCGGATGCAGATTCCAAAAGAAACATGGAGGCGCTCCCATATAAAGGTGAGGCCTTATTTGGCGATGGCCTGGATGCGTTAGTCTCAGTGTTACAACCCAGGTATATTCGAATTTACCCTATAATATACCACATCCGCAGGATGGTGGAAAATAATATTTATTATGCTGGAACCTCCTCTCACTGTTCTGTGGAAATAATTCACTTAGGATGGTTACACAATCACTGTTAGTTATTTACTTAACAACACTAGTATCTATTAAACACAGTATGAACAATACTTTTAGGGAAGGATTATCTCACTATAACTCAACTCTAAGTGCTGGCCAGGCACTGTCAAAAGGCTATGCCTTAAATACCTATGCAGAACTGCAATTAATTTAAGAATGTGTCGCTGTAGTTCCTACAACCTGTAGTTCTCCTTTCCACAACTGGGGAGGGTAATGTTATTCTTTTTGTGCTAAATAGTCTCTGTCGCTGCCTCCTGTCTACGCGAAATCCGAGATGACTGCCGGTCGAACTTGAATGTAGCAAGCCCGGGCTTGGGGATGGTACTAGTTGACTTGAAGGCGACATTTACACTACGCTTCCTTTCCTCTTCTAAGTATATCCTTAGCTGACTTGCCAATGTTCGAAATATAGGTGAATAGTTATCCTGCGTTATGCTATGGGAAAATTTCATAAACCCGGTACAGGGATGGTAAGTGGCAACAATCGCACCCGCCGGTATTACTTTGCGGGGTACGGGGCGTCTAACTCTGAGTCTGAGGGTATTAGCATTTACTAAACTTTTCCCAGGTCACAACTTACTGGTGTAAGTGCTGTATTATACTATGCATTGTTCAGCGGTGAACACAGCTTTCTAATAATGGCTTATAGGTGATTTCCGTATGGACGGGATATGGTGTTTTGGACGGTGAGCCAGTAATCGTCTGCCGATTTAACTACGGACTTGGAGTGGTCCCTGTGCTATTTCACCGGATGGATTTATATTTATAGTCCTTTCAGAAGTTGCAGGAGAACTCCTTTATTGCCTCAACTATGTGTCACATGCAGTTAATACTGCGTAGGAGATAAATATATATATCATTGCGGCCTGCACATGAAGTTTAATAGGGACCATTCATTCTTATACCTTGTCCCAGTGGGTGCGGCTATGCATAATTTACTGTGTCCATCCAAGGTCGTCCACCCCGCCTCCTTACTGTCACTCCATGCAAGGGCGATATGGCTGTTCTGTCACTCAGACCTTTAGCTCCGCCTTAGTATGTCCCTCAAATCCGCCTCCGGTCCCTTTACTCCGCCTCCGGTCCCTTTACTCCGCCTCTGGTCCCTCCTCTACAACTTATCAATACTGGAGACCTCAGCTGATGCTCCAGTCCGCGCCATCCTCCGTCTCTCACCGCCGCTCACTTCCTCTCGAGCCGTCTACGCACCTCCACTCCTCTTCAGCGGCGCCCGCGGCTCTTTTTTAACCGCTCTCCCACGAGCCGCTGGTGAGTCCCAGATCGCGCTGGCGCTGGTCACTCCGTTCGGGTGCCGCTGCTGCCCGTGAGTCTTTCTCCCCTGTGTTATACCGTGGGGCAGTCATTGGCTCGAGCCCCTTCTGTGCGGGTTCCACATGGACACTATACCTGTATATAACAATCTCCTATACTTCTTCTGTTTTCCCTACCCAGTATTTCCATTGTTGTCTTAGATATTTTAATAAACCAGGATGTTACATATACCCCCTCTAAAAGCATGAGTGTCCCCACGCATAACAATTTGATACCTTGTCACAGTATACTGACTATGGTTTCCTACTTTCAGTATAAACTTTATCATGAAACATGCAAATAGTAGTGAATATTTTATAGATAATACCTCTTTAGCACCGTGTCTTCAACAAATGGGTCATTCCCGGTATCGCAATGGTGGGAAACCTTTTGTTCGACGTTTTGATCTTCTGATCTCAACCGTGGATACCTCATGCTCCGAGTGGCTTGTGGCTGTCAAAGGGTCCGATCAGAGTGTGGTAGGTTTTGTCGCGGATGGCTCCGGGGTTCTACCGCTATTGTCATGGAGGGGACGGAACTACTCATGAACATTAGAAGTTCAATGGGATCCTCCAGTGGTAAGTTCCCTATAGACTTCTGTCTCTCTACCACCGGTATATCATCCTGCTGTGGAGGGTTTGTTCCTACAGTACAGATTTTTAATTTATCTCTAGACACTGTGCTGATTCGTCCATCTAATTCTCGCCGTATTCGATAGGTGTACAGATCTTTACCCGGACTACCCACTATTGTATACGGGGTATCCTCCCACATTGGGTCTAATTTACTAATACGATGAGTCTTCTTCCTCCACACTTTGTCACCAACTTGTAAGGGAGTAGGTCGACTGTGGGCATTGTAACACCTTTCTTGGCATTGGTGTACGACTTTCATTCTGGTCTCTACAATTTCTTGAGCTGTCTTTATTCGGTGTTGGTGTTCTCGGACCCAATCAGTCTGCAGAGGAATGGGTTCACCCACTTCTGGGGACAGCTCCAAATCTTTTGGCAACTTGCCCTCTCTACCATAAAGCAGGTAAAAGGGTGTGAACCCCGTAGAGCAATGTTCGGTGTTATTGTATAAATAGACCAATTCGGGTAAGAAGGTTGGCCAGTGAGCGCGTTTCTCAGCTGATAAGCTTCGCAAAAGTCTGATGATGGTCTGATTGGCCCTTTCACATAATCCATTCCCTTGCGGATGGTAGGCAGTCGTGCGAATTTTCTTGCACCCATACAGTGAGCATAGTTCTTGGAACAGTTGAGACTCGAATGCTGGGCCCCGGTCCGTTAAAATTCTTTCTGGATACCCATATAGTCGAGCAAAGTTTCTCAAGAAAAGGTTAGCCGTAGTTTTGGCAGTCAGATCACGAGCTGGTATAACCACCAGAAACTTACTAAAGTGGTCGGTAATGGTTAGAGCGTATTGGAAGTCACTGTGACTGGGCTCAAGCTTGATATGATCTAAAGCTACGATCTCCAGTGGGCGACTACTTCTAATGGGGTGCAGCCGATCTCTTTGCCTGGCATCTGGCTTCCGCTTAAGGTTGCACGTCACACAATCACGACACCACTTTTCAATGTCTGCCTTCATCCCGACCCAGTAATATCTTCTCCTGAGAACGGCTTCGGTTTTTTGAGTACCGAAATGACCAGACTGGTTGTGGTAGGAATTCAGTACAAAGTCAACTTTTGACTGGGGAACTATGACTTGTGTAATAGGTTGATGGGTAGAAGAGTCCATCCTGGTTCGAAATATAAGTCCCTGTCTTCTTTGAATCCGGTCACGATGTCGGAGCAACTTTATTAATTCTGGATCCGCTTCAGTTCTCTGAGCCTTGCTCAATCGTCCCTGTCGCTATATGATGTCCATCAATTGACCCAATACTACGCTTGCCTTCTGAACCTTCTCCCAATCAAATGGCAGAGGATCGGGCTCAGGACTCTCTGGTCTGAGGACGGGGTGGGCAACAACCGGGTCAGAGGCAACCGCTCGACATGGTTGCGGCAATGGTCGAAACCAAGGGATCTCTACATCTTCTGCGTGGTCTTTCTCTTCTTCCGATTCTCTTTCTTTCGATTGTCGGCAGGCGAGATAGGGCATCTGCATTTCCATTAGACCGACCCTGCCGATAGGTGACGGTGTAGCAAAAGTTTGCTAAGCGAGACACCCATCTTTGCTCGAGTGCTCCCAGTCTAGCATTGGATAGATGTGCCAGTGGGTTATTATCGGTGACTATCACAAAAGGGGTGGCAGCTAGATATAGTTTTTAAACTTCTCGGTAATAGCCCAAATGAGGGCCAGCAGCTCTAGTTTAAACGTGCTATAGTTTTCGCCATTCCGTTCAGTCTTACGTAAAACCCCTACTGGCATAGGCGATGACTCTTTCCTTCCATCTTGTATCTGGGACAACACTGCTCCTAGTCCACGATGGATCGCGTCGGTGTATACCTGGAACGGTCGGTCATAGTCAGGGTAGGCGAGTATAGGAGCTTCAATGAGGGCATCCTTTAACTGATTAAAAGAGCGTTGGTGTTCCTCTAACCATACAATTGGAGTCGAGCTTCTCTTTTCTTGTCCGGATCTTCCCCGTAATAGCTTATGGAGTGGGGTAGCGATTTTGGCAAAATGCTCTATAAACCGTCTATAATAGCCCACGAAGCCTAAGAAGCACCGAACTTCTTTCACCGTTTACGGGACTTGCCAGTCGCGTATCACTCTGATTTTTTTCTGGATTAGGCTTCAAGCCTTCCGCACTGACGATATGTCCCAGATATTGTACTGCTGGTTTTAACAGATGACACTTTGACGTTTTGAGCTTTAATCCTGACTTGGCCAACTGTATGAATACTTACTCGAGATGCTGAAGATGTACTTTGTATGTTTTGGAGAAGATAATCACGTCGTCCAGATATAGAAGAACCATTTCGAAATTACGATGCCCGAGACAGTGTTCCATTAGCCTCTGGAATGTAGCTGGGGCATTACAGAGTCCAAAGGGCATCCGATTGAATTCAAACAGCCCCATTGGGGTAGTGAAGGCAGTTTTTTCTCGGTCCTCTGGGGCCATCTGAATTTGCCAATATCCACTTGTAAGATCCAACGTGGAGAAGTAGGTGGCTGTCTTTAAGGCTGTTAGTGACTCTTCAATTCTGGGTAGCGGGTAGGCGTCCCGATGTGTAACTGCATTTAATTTGCGATAGTCTACGCAAAAACGGAGACTACCATCTTTTTTTTTCACAATGACGATCGGGGCCGCCCAAGGACTGTGACTTTCCCGGATCACGCCAGTCTCTTCCATCTCTGCCAGCATAGTCCGAACAGGCTGATACATAGCCGGAGGCAAGGGTCTATGTCTCTCTTTAATAGGGGGGTTCGTCCCAGTGGAGATATGATGTTGGACATTTTCTGCCACCCCAAAGTCAGTAGGGTGTTGGCTGAAGGCCACGGCGTTCCGTTGTACCACCTCGAGTACTCCTCTCCGCTGTTCCTTTGGAGTGTCTACATCCCCAATTTGGATATCACTCCACCATGGCGCCTTGGTCCCATCTTCCATTGACTATTTAAGTATTGTGCCCTGGTTTGCTGCTGTTACGCTCTCCCCAAGTATATCTTGGAAATCTACCCGTACAACACGTGCTACGGGGCAGTGCTTAAAGAGTCGGATTGGGTAGTCATGTGGGTTGAGGATGCGAACCGGGACTCGTCCTCGTTCTACTTTCGCCAAGGTTCGGGCTATGGCGAAGGGCTGTCGTCCATCTGAGTCACAAGTCTCGATCACGGCTTCGTAGTCTTTTCCCCCTGGCCTGACTCTGGCCTTACACCAGAGAACATGCTCAGAATTTGGCGAAAGTATCACCGGCCTCCTATCGGCAATTCTGGCTTTGCCAACCTCTCCTAAGGCATTTGTAAACTTCTTATGCCCCTCCAGTAGTCGTACGGTCTGTTGCAGTACCTTCTGTTCTCTTGGGGCTGCTGTTTGCATCTCCATCTTGAGAGCCTCCACCAGCTCATCTGGGCAGCTTTTCAGGATGTTCATACCCTGGATCATCGGTGGTAAGTTTTCATTCGAGTCAGTAGTAACTAGACACCCCTGCCTTGGGAGCTTTGCCTGTCCAATCTCTAACTCTGCCTCCCAATATCCGCTGTAAATAATTGGCTGTCCGTTACTCGCAAGTAGTTGTAACCAGGTGGTAGGTGGTGACACTATTTCCCGCTCATCCCAGTGTCTACAAAACTCCGGCAGCCATATGGTTGTGACTTGCGAGCCCATATCCAATAGTGCCGTTACCTCTACATTATTGACCCTGATCTTCACACGGGGGCACTCACCCACATACCGGGGCCACCATTTCTGTGACACAGGACCTACTAATGTGTCTCCTCCCGAGGGTCGGTCCCTCGCCTCGGGGTCTCTTTGTTTAAATTGTCTTGGGGGCAATTCCTTTCGATATGTCCGACTTGTAAGCAGCCTCTGCAGATGGGTCTTCCCTGTTGGTCGAATTGATCGGTTGGACGCCGACCTGTTTCCTGTGGGACATCCCATCTAGTCCGATTTCGGCCTCCACGCTCCTGGCACCAGTCTTTCCGGCGAGCCCCGGACTATTCCAGACGCATGTCCTAAAGTTCCTTCATTATTTTGGTGACGGCATGGGTAAGGGCCCCGATCGGATCTTGTCCTACTTGCACTTGTTGGTTGACTATTTTCTTTTTACACATCAATTCAGGTGTCAAGTATGGGTCGACTTCCTCCAGTTCTCCACTCTCTTCCAATTCAGCGGACGGGGTATATTCCACGTCCGGGTTCTGGATGAGCCCGAGAATGTCCAGAACAGTCTCCTTAAATTCTGAGAATTTACATACAGGGTTCTGTTGCTTACACATGCGAAGTTGGGCGCGAGTGACTTCACCTTGAGCCCCTTCGATGAACAAGTTAATAAGGGTTTCATCAACCTCCTCTATCGCGTTCATTGCTCGTGCTTGTATTGCCCGCATGGCCTGTTGTAGTCCTAGGGCAAATTCTCTCAGGGACTCCTGAGGTTGTTGTTTCCTCGCATAGAGACGACTTTTAAGGTCAGCGATGGTCCTGGAGTTGAAGATGCATTCCAATTTCCTAAAAATGTCTTCCGCCGTTTTCCTCTCCTCTTCTTCCCAAGCTTTGGCTTCTCGTAGGGCCGAGCCTTTTAACTGTCCCAAGACTATCTGTACTCTTTGTTCCTCCTTGAGCGGATAAAGCTTGAACATTGAGCGCATCTGATCCTTAAAGTCTCTAAAAGTACTAGTACCTTTGATCCGGTTATCCCCCGAGTACGTTGGAAGCCATGAAGCGCCAAAATAGTACGGCATGGTGATAGCAGCCGCCTGTGTTGTGGCCACTTCCTTGTTTGATACCTCATTTGTCGGTGTTACTGACCTCTGTCCGGGTGATGCTGGTAGTAATCTTCGACTTCTTTGACTTGAAGATGGTGTAGAATTCTGGGGTTCCGTCATCTTTCCACAGTGGGTACTCTTACTTCGTATCCTGTTCGTGGACGCCAATTTTGTTACAACCCAGGTATATTCGAATTTACCCTATAATATACCACATCCGCAGGATGGTGGAAAATAATATTTATTATGCTGGAACCTCCTCTCACTGTTCTGTGGAAATAATTCACTTAGGATGGTTACACAATCACGGTTAGTTATTTACTTAACAATACTAGTATCTATTACACACAGTATGAACAATACTTTTAGGGAAGGATTATCTCACTATATCTCAACTCTAAGTGCTGGCCAGGCACTGTCAGAAGGCTATGCCTTAAATACCTATGCAGAACTGCAATTAATTTAAGAATGTGTCGCTGTAGTTCCTACAACCTGTAGTTCTGCTTTCCACAACTGGGGAGGGTTATGTTATTCTTTTTGTGCTAAATAGTCTCTGTCGCTGCCTCCTGTCTACGTGAAATCCGCGATGACTGCCGGTCGAACTTGAATGTAGCAAGCCCGGGCTTGGGGATGGTACTAGTTGACTTGATGGCGACGTTTACACTATGCTTCCTTTCCTCTTCTAAGTATATCCTTAGCTGACTTGCCAATGTTCGAAATATAGGTGAATAGTTATCCTGTGTTATGCTATGGGAAAATTTCATAAACCTGGTACAGGGCTGGTAAGTGGCAACAATCGCACCCGCTGGTATTACTTTGCGGGGTACGGGGCGTCTAACTCCGAGTCTGAGGGTATTAGCATTTACTAAACTTTTCCCATGTCACAACTTACTGGTGTAAGTGCTGTATTATACTATGCATTGTTCAGCGGTGAACACAGCTTAATTTCTAATAACGGCTTATAGGCGATTTCCGTAGGGACGGGATATGGTGTTTTGGACGGTGAGCCAGTAATCGTCTGCCGATGTAACTACGGACTTGGAGTGGTCCCTGTGCTATTTCACCGGACGGATTTATATTTATAGTCCTTTCAGAAGTTGCAGGAGAACTCCTTTATTGCCTCATCTATGTGTCACATGCAGTTAATACTGCGTAGGAGATAAATATATATATCATTGCGGCCTGCACATGAAGTTTAATAGGGACCATTCATTCTTATACCTTGTCCCAGTGGGTGCGGCTATGCATAATTTACTGTGTCCATCCAAGGTTGTCCACCCCGCCTCCTTACTGTCACTCCATGCAAGGGCGATATGGCTGTTCTGTCACTCAGACCTTTAGCTCCGCCTTAGTATGTCCCTCAAATCCGCCTCCGGTCCCTTTACTCCGCCTCCGGTCCCTTTACTCCACCTCCAGTCCCTCCTCTCCAACTTATCAATACTGGAGACCTCAGCTGATGCTCCCGTCCGCTTCGTCCTCCGTCTCTCACTGCCGCTCACTTCCTCTCGAGCCGCCTACGCACCTCCACTCCTCTTCAGCGGCGCCCGCAGCTCTTTTTTAACCGCTCTCCCACGAGCCGCTGGTGAGTCCCAGATCGCGCTGGTCACTCCGTTCGGGTGCCGCTGCTGCCCATGAGTCTTTCTCCCCTGTGTTATACCACGGGGCAGTCATTGGCTCGAGCCCCTTCTGTGCGGGTTCCACATGGACACTATACCTGTATATAACAATCTCCTATACTTCTTCTGTTTTCCCTACCCAGTATTTCCATTGTTGTCTTAGATATTTTAATAAACCAGGATGTTTCATTAGCGGCTACCACAGGTAAGTTGACATTTTTGCCCTATGCGCCTGCACCGGCAAAAAAGACCTATCACCCGCAAATGCAGTCCTTTCGGCCCAATAAATACAAAAAGATGAGAAGTTCCCCCTATTTTGCAGGTAGGGAAGGGGAAGGGGAAAGAAGCCCACAGCAGCTCCAGGTTCCCAAGAGCAGAAGTCTACCCCTGCTTCTGAAAAATCCTCAGCATGACGCTGGAGCTCCCTTGCGGGAGGCCGCTCGGGTGTGGGCACGTCTCAAACTCTTCAGCCAAGGTTGGATTTTGTCTGGCCTGGATCCCTGGGTGTTGCAAATAGTATCCCAGGGATACAAACTGACGTTTTAAGACATTCCCCCATGCCGATTTTTCCAATCGACCTTGCCAGTTTCTCCGCCAGAAAGAGAAAAAGTAACAGCGGCAATCCAAAAGTTATGTCAAGACCAGGTCATAGTCCTGGTACTGTTGTCACAACAAGGGCGGGGTTTTTTTTCAAGCCTCTTTGTTGTTCCGAAGCCAGACGGCTCGGTCAGACCGGTCCTAAATCTAAAGAATCTGAATTGTTATCTTGAAAGGTTCAAGTTCAAGATGGAATCACTTTGAGTGGTGATTGCCAGTCTGGAGGAGGGGGACTACTTGGTGTCGGTAGACATAAAGGATGCATACCTGCATGTTCCCATTTATCCTCCTCACCAGGCTTATCTGAGATTCGTGGTTCAGGATTGCCATTACCAATTCCAGACGTTACCCTTTGGCCTCTCCACAGCGCCGAGGGTATTCACCAAAGTGATGGCGGAGATGATGGTCCTCCTTCGTCAGAAAGGAGTCAATACAATTCCTTATCTGGACGATCTCCTGATAAAGGCGACATCCAGGGAGCAGTCGTTTCAAAACATATCACTCTCTCTGTCAATACTCCAACAACACGGGTGGATCATAAATTACCCGAAGTCACAATTGGATCCGACAACAAGGTTGTCTTTCCTCGGGATGATTCTATAGTATAGAGAGTATTTCCTCTGGTGGAAAAGGCTCTGGAAATCCAGAAAATGGTAAAACAGATATTGAAACCATCGAGTGTGTCAATCCATCAGTGCATTCGGTTGTTGGGGAAGATGGTGGCGGCCTACGAGGCCATACAATTTGGCAGGTTCCATGCCAGAGTATTCCAGTGGGACCTGTTGGACAAGTGGTCTGGGTCACACCTACACATGCACCGAAAGATAATCCTGTCATCAAAAACCAGGATTTCGCTCCTGTGGTGGTTACACAGCTCTCACCTACTAGAGAGACGCAGGTTCGGGATTCAAAACTGGGTCCTGGTAACCACGGATGTGAGTCTCCGAGGCTGGGGAGCAGTCTCTCAGGGAGAAAACTTCCAAGGACGTTGGTCACATCAGGAAGCCTGCCTTCACATAAACTTACTGGAGCTAAGAGCCATTTACAACTGCCTTCAACAAGCGGTACATCTTCTTCAAGACCGTCCCGTGCAGATCCAGGCAGACAATGTAACAGCAGTCGCGTACATAAACAGGCAGGGCGGAGCGAAAAGCAGAACGGCAATGGCAGAGGCGACAAAAATCCTCCGCTGGGTAGAAAAACATCTACAAGCTCTGTCGGCAATATTCATTCCGGGAGTAGACAACTGGGAAGCAGACTTCCTCAGCAGACATGATTTCCATCCAGGAGAGTGGGATCTCCACCAAGAAATCTTCGCAGAGGTGACAAGTCTCTGGGGAGTTCCTCAAATAGACATGATGGCGTCTTGCCTCAACAAGAAGCTTCAGAGATACTGTTCCAGGTCAAGAGACCCTCAAGCAGTAGCAGTGGATGCACTGGTGACCCAGTGGGTTTTCCCGTCAGTGTATGTCTTCCCTCCACTTCCACTAATCCCAAAAGTACTCAGGATCATAAGAAAAACAAGGATTCGAGCAATCTTCATTGCCCCAGACTGGCCAAGGAGGGCTTGGTACCCAGATCTACAGCAGTTGCTCATAGAAGATCCTCAGCCTCTTCCTCCTCGAGAGGACCTGCTGCAGCAGGGGCCGTGCATGTACCAGGACTTACCGTGGCTACGTTTGACGGCATGGCTGTTGAACGCCGGATCCTTCCCAAGGAAGTCATCCCCACCCTTATTCTGGCAGAAAAGGAGTAACGTCGAAACATTACCACCGTATTTGGAGAAAATATGTGTCTTGGTGTGAATCCAAGAAAGCTCCTACGGAAGAGTTTCACTTAGGGCGCCTCCTCCATTTTTTGCAGGATGGTGTGGAGGCGGGCCTCCAATTGGGATCAATCAAGGTTCAGATTTTGGCCTTGTCAGTGTTCTTCCAAAAACAATTGGCCTCTCTTCCAGAAGTTCAGACCTTCGTGAAAGGGGTTCTGCACATCCAGCCTCCATTCGTGCCTTCAGTGGCACCATGGGACCTTAACGTGGTATTGCAGTTCCTTCAATCGGATTGGTTTGAGCCTCTGCAAAAGATAGAGTTGAAGTTTCTCACTTGGAAAGTGGTGATGCTTCTGGCTTTGGCATCTGCAAGATGGGTGTCTGAATTGGGGGCCTTGTCTCACAAGAGCCCTTACCTGATCTTCCATGAAGATAGGGCAGAGTTGAGAACTCGACAACATTTTCTTCCTAAGGTGGTTTCATCTTTTCACATAAACCAACCTATTGTAGTGCTAGTGGTTACTGACACATTCACTGAATCAAAATCTCTAGATGTGGTTAGAGCTTTGAAAATCTATGTTGCTAGAACGGCTCGTATGTGGAAAACAGAGGCCCTGTTTGTCCTGTATGCTCACAACAAGATTGGATGTCCTGCTTCCAAGCAGACTATTGCATGGTGGATCAGAAATACGATTCAGCAAGCTCATACTACGGCTGGATTGCCGTTACCGACGTCGGTGAAGGCCCTTTCCACTAGGAAGGTGGGCTCATCCTGGGCGGCTGCCCGGGGGGTCTCGGCATTACAACTGTGCCGAGCAGCTACTTGGTCAGGGTCAAACACATTTGCTAAGTTTTACAAGTTTGACACCTTGGCCGAGGAGGACCTAAAGTTTGGTCAATCGGTGCTGCAGGGTCATCCGCACTCTCCCGCCTGTACTGGAGCTTTGGTATAGACCCCATGGTCTTGATGTCGTCCCCAGCATCCTCTAGGACGTATGAGAAAACAGGATTTTGATACCTACCGGTAAATCCTTTTCTCCTAGTTCGTAGAGGATGCTGGGCGCCCGTCCCAGTGCGTACTTTACCTGCAGTTTTTAGTTATTAGAGTTACACAAGTTGTGTTATCTTAGTTTTCAACATGTTGCTGCAATTGGTTCATGCCTGTTGGCGTGTGTTATGTTGAATGCCATGTGTGCGGCATGGTTGAGGGTGTGAGTTGGTAGATATCTCTCCACTAATTTAAGTAAATCTTTTCCTCGAAATGTCAGTCTCCCTGGGCACAGTTCCTACAACTGAGGTCTGGAGGAGGGGCATAGAGGGAGGAGCCAGTTCACACCCAATGAAAAGTCTTTAGAGTGCCCATGTCTCCTGCGGATACCGTCTATACCCCATGGTCTTGATGTCGTCCCCAGCATCCTCTACGGACTAGGAGAAAAGGATTTACCGGTAGGTATCAAAATCCTATTTTTTACACTGCAATATAGATTTCAGTTTGAACAAACCCCACCCAAATCTAAATCTCTCTGCACAAGTTACATCTGCCCCCCCCCCTTCCCGTGCAGTGCACACGGTTTTGTCCAGTTGCTTGCTTTTTTTGCTTTACTGAACGGGTCCAGAACATGTGCAAAATACCATCAATCAGTACTTCACAATGATGGGTGCAAATTACCCAAACCTGAATGCAGTGCCGTAACTAGACATTTTAGCGCCAGGGACGTGCAGTCAGGGGAGGCTGGGGAGGCAGTGCCTCCCCTGTCATAATGACTGAAGTATAAGCAAAGAAGATATTTATAACACGTTCTGTGTCATAATTATCTTCTTTGCATTTTTCCAATCCTATTTGCTGTGGAAACTGTGGGTGGGAGGCAGCTGAGAGCGCTGTCTCACGCTGACAATGTTAAAGTGTCTGAGCGGGGGGTCGGGCAGGGGGCGTGGCCAAACGGAGGGCAGGAAAAGCCCATTAAAAAAACGTACAGTAGAGGCACCAGCAGATCTGCCTCAGTGACAGGGGCATGCCTGCATCCCACCTCAGAGCACACCCCTGTCAGTGAGGCAGATTTGATTGGTCAGCGCGTCCAGCACTGAGCAGTTTCCGTCTCTCTCTCTCTCCCTCTCTAGGTGCAGCAGAGTCTGCAAAGCAGGGAGGCGCTCTCCCTGCTCTGCTACTCTGCTGGTGTCCGTGTGCGCTGCTGTCCTCCTCCTCCCCCCCTTACCCCCACTGGTGAATGCCGCCACAGACCTGCAATATGCCTCGGCTCCAGTAACAGAAAGGATCCCAGAGCCTCAGGAAGCTGATGCTGTGTGTGCCTCCCGTATACAGGTCACATGGTGCTGAGCAGTCATGTGACAAGGAAGTCTCAGCTCTACAGAGATGGTGAGTCCAGCTGTCTATATGGGGGCATAGTGTGTGTTTGTTGGAGCTCAGTGTGTATGGGGGCATAGTGTGTGTATGGAAACATAGTGAGTATATGGGAGCACAATATATATGTGTGTATAGGGCCACAGTGTGTGTGTGTGTGAGCTAAGTGTGTATGGGGGCACAGTGTGTGTGTGTGTGTGTGTGTGAGCTCAGTGTGTATGGGGGCACAGTGTGTGTGTGTGAGCTCAGTGTGTGTGCGAGCTCAGTGTGTATGGGGCATAGTGTGTGTGTGCATATGGGAACATAGTGAGTATATGGAAGCACAGTATATATGTGTGTAGAGGGCCACAGTGTGTGTGTGAGCTCAGTGTGTATGGGGGTCACAGGGTGTGTGTGGGGGCTCAGGGTGTGTGTGAGCTCAGTGTGTATGGAGGCGCAGTGTGTGTATGGGAACATAGTGAGTACAGTATATGGGAGCACATTGTGTGTGTGTGTGTGTGTGTGTGTGTGTGTGTGTGTGTGTGTGTGTGTGTAGGGGCACAGCGAGTGTGTAAATCCAGTTTTGTTAGCCAGTGCCACCCCAGTCATTGACCTCACCGCACGTCACTGTTTAGCGCTGCGTGCAAAAAACAGCATCGGCGCCCCCCCCCCCCCTTATTTAAAATAGGGCTAGTGCGCACGGAAAATTAATGCGTGGCTTCATGAGGAAGGGGCGTGGCCACAAAATAATACCAATTCATATTACACTGTACAGTAGTCTTAATTATTCAAATTACGCCGCACAGTAGCGCCACTTAGACACATTACACCAGGTAGAGCTCCTTTTAGACATTATGCTAGGTAGAGCCCCTGTCACACGTTACGCCAGGTAGAGCCTCCTTTTACACATTACAGCAGGTAGAGTGCCCTTTTACACATTACGGAAGGTAGAGCCTCCTTTTACACATTACGGCAGGTAGAGCCCCCTTGTACACATTACGGAAGGTAGAGTCCCCTTTTACACATCTTTTACACATTACGGCAGCTAGAGCTTCCTTTTACACATTACGTCTTTACACATTACGGCAGCCTGTCCCCTACACACACACACACACACACAGCCTGTCCTCTATACACAGTCTGTTCCCCCAATGCGCACACAAACACACACACACACAGCCTGTCCCCTACACACACACACACACACACACACACACACACACACACAGCCTGTTTCCTACACACACAGTCTGTTCCCCCAATGCATACATACACAAAACATGTCCCCTACACAGACGCACTCAGCCTGTCCCCTACACATAGTCTGTTCCACCAATCCGCAAGCAAACAATCCCTGGCTCATTGTAAGGGCTTGTATTTTAAAGTGCTGCTTGGATTTGTAAGTGTATGTGAGTTGGTAACAGCAAAAGGTGAGTTCTGATTATTCTCTGTCTATCCATATAGGGATAGTAATATTGTGAGAGAAAGTTAATCTGAATCTGATTGTTTGTATCTATACTGATTTTTTTGTTTGTATCTGTACTGGTTTTTGTTTTTTGTTTGTTTGGTTTTTTTTTTGGAGGGGAAAAAAGTGTGAGGAGAAAGCCAGAGGGAGGGGGTTGAATCAGGTGTGAGTAATCAGGAGGAGGAGGGGCTGACTAAAGCTGCTGGCTGAGCCTATATAATCAGTGATTAGACTCATTGGAGCTTACTCATTGTAAGAGCTTGTATCTTAAAGTGCTGCTTGGATTTGTAAGTGTATGTGAATTGGTAACAGCAAAAGGTGAGTTCTGATTATTCTCTGTCTATCCATATAGGGATAGTAATATTGTGAGATAAAGTTAATCTGAATCTGATTGTTTGTATCTATACTGTTTTGTTTGTATCTGTACTGGCTTTTTTTTTTTTTTTTTTGAGGGGGAAAAAAAAGTGTGAGGAGAAAGCCAGAGGGAGGGCGTTGAATCAGGTGTGAGTAATCAGGAGGAGGAGGGGCTGACTAAAGCAGCTGGCTGAGCCTATAAAATCAGTGATTAGGCTCATTGGAGCTTACTCATTGTAAGGGCTTGTATTTTAAAGTGCTGCTTGGATTTGTAAGTGTATGTGAGTTGGTAACAGCAAAAGGTGAGTTAGAATACAGAAAAAGGTGAGTTTTAAAATACACAATCAGGAACACACATATTTGCAGTACCATTAAACTTCTGGTGAGGCTGCAAGGGGCTGACCTTGTGAGTGAGTGAGGGTCTTTTACTTGGAGTAGCAGAGGGGCTGTGATTGTGCGTGGGTGAGGGGCATTTTTTTTTTAGCAGGAACTGTAAGCCAAGTGAAAAGAAGGTGCAGTGAGCTGGAACAACTGCAACTGCTAAGTGGAGTTTTGGTGCCGCAGGAGAGAGTATTACGGCTGCATAAAAGTGAAGGACCAAGAACCGCACAAAGATAGATATGTATAAGCCAGCTTAATTATTGTATAAGTGAGATTGTTTGTCTTCTACTTTTTCTTTTTGCTTCTTTTTCTTTGAGAGTAACAGGGTATTAGACCTTACAAACAATATGGGAGGGGCTGTGATTGGGGACCTCACTAAGTGCATGTCGTGCAAGATGTATGCACACCTGGAGCTACCGGCCCAGTGTGATTACATCTGCACGAGGTGTATGCGAACGGTTGCCCTGGAAGCCCAGGTAACTGATCTAGAGCAAACCGTTACGCGACTGAGGGAGATTCACAATCTCGAGCGAAGTTTAGACAGAACACTGGAGGAGTTGCGGGAGGGATCACTGGTAGAAGAGGATGATGATCAGGTAGCCAGCTGGGTCACAGTTAGAAGGAAGAAAAAGAGGGGGAGGCTCGACATCTCCAAACTATCAAACCTGAACAAATTTGCCCGATTGGACGAGGAATCGGAGGATGATAGTGAAGAAATGATGGTGCCGAAACAGACTGCTCCCTCTAGCATCCAGAGGCGCAGTTGGGATAAAAGATAGTGAGGTACCTAGTCAGATGGTGGTGGTAGGGGATTCTATCATCAGGAAGGCAGATAGGGCAATCTGCTACCGGGACCGTGATCGCCGTACAGTCTGTTGTCTCCCGAGTGTTCAGGTACGGCACATCGCGGACCGGGAAGATAGATTGTTGGGAGGGGCTGGGAAAGACCCGGCGGTCTTGGTGCACGTTGGCACCAATGACAAAGTTAGCAGAAGGTGGGATGTCCTTAAGAAAGACTATAGGGACTTAGGAAAGAAACTTAAGGCAAGGACATCTAAGGTAATATTCTCTGAAATATTACCCATGCCACGCGCTAGTCCAGGGAGGCAGAGGGAGATTAGGGAGGTAAATGTGTGGCTTAGGGATTGGTGCAGGAAAGAGGGGTTTGTGTTCCTGGAACACTGGGCGGACTTCTCAGTCAGGCACCATCTCTTTTGTCGTGACGGATTGCACCTGACTAAGGAGGGGGCAGCGGTGCTGGGGGAAGGATGGTTAGAAGGTTGGAGGAGATTTTAAACTAGGAGCCTGGGGGGAGGGTTTAGTTGGAAACTACGTTTTGCAGTGAGAATAGTGGGGATGGCGGTAGTAAACGAAACGGGGGAGAAGTTGGGGGGATGGTAAGAGCAGGCGGTAAGGTTACTAACATGGCTACTAAAAGAGATTTTAACAAAGCACTAACCAATGATGATTACAGGTCATCAATGCTACATAAGGTGAAAGATGTCCCTAACGCAAGGGAAAATACTTATCTTAGTTGTATGTATGTAAACGCTAGAAGCATTACTGGTAAAAAGGGCGAACTAGAAATACTTGCAGCAAGCATACAGTATGATATTATAGGCATTACTGAAACTTGGTGGGACGAATCTCATGATTGGACAGTCAATCTAGAGGGCTATACACTGTTTAGGAGAGACAGACTAAATAAAAAGGGTGGAGGGGTGTGTCTTACGTAAAGCCGTTTTTAAAACCTGATATACGGGAAGATATTCAGGAGGGGACTGTAGACACTGTCGAGACATTATAGGTAGAAATTGCATGCAGGGAAAAAGGAATTAAAAAGTTAGTATTGGGTGTATGCTATAGGCCGCCTGGTATCAACGTATCTGATGAGGAATTGTTACTAAAGTAAATTGAAAGAGCAGCAGGAGTAGGAGACATAGTAGTGATGGGAGATTTTAACTATCCAGAGATAAACTGGAAAAACGATTCATGTGATACTGCTAGGGGCAATATGTTTTTAAACACACTTAATGATAACTACTTAGTTCAACTAATTGAGGAACCAACTACGTACAATGCAATCTTAGACCTGGTATTAACAAACAATGGGGATTTGGTATCAGGTATTATAGTAGGGGAACCCATAGGAAACAGTGACCACAATATGGTCACAATCAATATCAGTTTTCATAAACAGCCCTATACTGGCTCAACTGGGACTCTAAACTTTAGCAAAGCGAATTTTGAAAACATGAGGGTATTTTTCAGGGATATTGAATGGGAAGGTTTGTTTTTAGGAAAAAATACTACGGAGAAATGGGAGGTACTAAAATTACTGCTAGCTAAAAATACACTCAAATTTATTCCTACGAGCAGCAAAAAAAGGAATGAAAATCGTAAACCGATGTGGCTTAACAAAAAGATAAAGGAACTTATGGGCAAGAAAAGGAGAGCATTTAAAAAATACAAATCTGACAGGGAAGCAGAGTCATTTCAGCACTATAAGAAATGTAACAAAATATGCAAAAAGGAAATAAGAGTGGCTAAAGTAGAAACTGAAAAACTAATAGCAAAGGAAAGCAAAGCGAATCCCAAAAAAATCTTTAAATACATTAGTAGCAAGAGATTCAAGAAGGAGAGTATAGGCCCTTTAAAAGACAAGTTGGGAGTCTTAAGCAAAAATAATAATGACATAGCGGACACACTAAATGAGTTTTTTTCAACAGTATTTACTAGAGAGGACCCAATTCAGGGACTAACACATAATTTCAATAATGAGAATATCCCACTGATAAGTACTTATTTAAGCGAGGAAGTGGTCTGTGACCGATTAAAACATTTAAAGATTAATAAGTCACCAGGTCCCGATGGTATTCACCCAAGGGTTCTAATGGAGCTTCACTCTGAACTTGCAAAACCGCTATTTTTGATCTTTAAGGATTCAGTAATATCAGGTATGGTTCCCAAAGACTGGCATATAGCAGAAGTAGTGCCTATATTCAAAAAGGGAAGTAAAGCTGAACCAGGTAATTATAGATCAGTTAGTCTTACATCTATAGTGGGGAAAGTTTTGGAAGGTATTCTAAGAGATAGTATTCAGAAGTTCATTGAAGTCAATAAGGTCATTAAAAGGAATCAACATGGGTTTATGAAGGACAGATCCTGTCAAACCAATTTACTTGGCTTTTATGAAACAGTAAGCGCAAACCTAGATCAGGGTAAAGAGGTGGATGTAATCTTTTTAGATTTTGCCAAAGCATTCGACACTGTACCACACATGAGACTTATCTACAAGCTACAAGAATCAGGGTTAGGAAGCACAATATGCACTTGGGTCAAAAACTGGTTAGATAATAGGGAGCAGTGCATTGTGGTGGGTGGTCTTCAGTATGCCGGCTGTCGGGATCCCGGCGCACAGTATAACGGCGCCGGAATCCCGACAGCCGGCATACCGACACTTATTCTCCCTCGTGGGGGTCCACGACCCCCCTGGAGGGAGAATAAAATATCGTGGCGCGCGTAGCGCGCCACCGTGCCCGCAGCGTGGCGAGCGCAGCGTGGCGAGCGCAGCGTGGCGAGCGCAGCGAGCCCGCAAGGCGCACATTTGCGCTCGCCACACTGTTGGTAAGCCAGCGGTCGGGCTCCCGGCGCCAGTATGCTGGTCGCCGGGAGCCCGACCGCCGGCATACCCTACTACACCCCGTTGTGGTTAATGGATCTTTTTCAACTTGGACTGAAGTGCTAAGTGGTGTGCCGCAAGGCTCAGTATTAGGACCGCTATTGTTCAATATTTTCATTAACGACCTAACAGAAGGTCTAGAGAGCATGGTGTCAATTTTTGCAGATGATACCAAATTGTGTAAAGTTATAAATGCGGAAGGGGATGCTGAATCGCTTCAGAACGACTTAGTTAAATTAGAAGCTTGGGCAGCGAAATGGAGAATGCGCTTCAATACAGACAAGTGTTAGGTAATGCACTGTGATAACAAGAACAAAAATAACACCTACCTACTAAATGGGGTAAAATTAGGGGATTCTGTAATGGAAAAGGACTTAGGTGTCCTCATAGATAACAAACTAAGCAGTAGTACCCAAAGTAGGACTGCAGCAAAGAAGGCTAATAAGATATTAGCATGCATAAAATGGGGAATTGATGCTAGGGACGAGAGTATTATATTCCTGTTATATAAATCACTTGTGAGGCCACACCTTGAATACTGTGTACAATTCTGGGCACCTTACTACAAAAAGGATATCCTGGAGCTAGAAAAGGTTCAAAGGCGGGCAACCAAACTAATTAAGGGTATGGAGACGCTGGAATTCGAGGAAAGGCTTGCAAGACTAGGCATGTTTACACTGGAAAAGAGGAGATTAAGAGGGAACATGATCAACATTTACAAATATATAAGGGGACATTATACAGATCTTGCGCAGGACCTGTTTTTGGTTAGATCAACACAGAGAACTCGTGGACACTCGCTCAGGTTAGAGGAGAGGAGGTTCCGCACAATACGGCGTAAAGGCTTTTTTACGGTAAGGACGATACGTGTTTGGAATTCCCTGCCTGATTGAGTTGTAATGGCCGACTCAGTCAACACCTTTAAGAATGGGTTAGATAAATTCCTAATGGATAAGGATATCCAGGGTTACGGGGCATAGTCACGCACTATGGTTATTATAAAAAAGAGGGGTAAAACGTAACGGCAGTCATCAACTTCAGTCAAAATTTTCTACAAAATAATCGTGCATAGGAGACCACAAATAGGTTGAACTCGATGGACAATTGTCTTTTTTCAACCTTAGATACTATTTTACTATGTTACTATGGCCCTCATTCCGAGTTGATCGGTCGCAAGGCGAATTTAGCAGAGTTACACACGCTAAGCCGCCGCCTACTGGGAGTGAATCTTAGCTTCTTAAAATTGCGAACGATGTATTCGCAATATTGCGATTACTAACTACTTAGCAGTTTCAGAGTAGCTCCAGACTTACTCTGCCTGTGCGATCAGTTCAGTGCTTGTCGTTCCTGGTTGACGTCACAAACACACCCAGCGTTCGCCCAGGCACTCCCACCGTTTCTCCGGCCACTCCTGCGTTTTTTCCAGAAACGGTAGCGTTTTCAGCCACACGCCCCTGAAACGCCGTGTTTCCGCCCACTAACACCCATTTCCTGTCAATCACATTACGATCGCCGGAGCGAAGAAAAAGCCGTGAGTAAAAATACTTTCTTCATAGTAAAGTTACTTGGCGCAGTCGCAGTGCGAACATTGCGCATGCGTACTAAGCGGATTTTCACTGCGATGCGATGAAAAATACCGAGCGAACAACTCGGAATGAGGGCCTATGTATGTTATATAACCACCAATTCTGTTTGGTCTCTCAATAGAACTAAAAGTGATACTACGCAGCTTCCAAATGTCACCACTGTAGTGACAAAAATTACTAGAGGTAAAAACAGATGCTACAGAATATCAAGGGAGCGCTTCTGGAATCTATATAGAAAATGTGTTTTAATTTTTAAAAATATACGAAAAATAGCACAATATCAATTACATACACATTACATGCATATACAATAAAAAATGAATATGTTATAAAAAAAACTAATTTACAACTGTAGATGTATCTGGAAAACAATCGTCCTCTACTGATGGTTTATTATTGGCCGAGAATCTCGTTAGAGTATTAGCTCAATGCACTGTCCGTCATACAAATAAAATTAAATTTGCAGGACATACTTGTATAAATGAAGGGTATCCAAATAAATGCTTAATAACACATTATTCTTCCAAACTCTGCTATATTCCTCCGTGTCAGTTGTAACAGTTCTGATGGAGGGACAGCGTTTTTTTAGCTCTATGCAATATTCGTAACGCTGAACTCACCTCCTGGATATGTATCCATTTACCTGAAACTGCACGTAGAGGGGCAGAGGGAGATCACCACTGTCCTTTATACGGTTGTTGTTGCCACCTGTGTCTGTTGCACACTATTTGAAAGCACTGTATAGCAGTGAATGGAATACTGCTCCGGTCCGCCACTGTCGTATTGAACCTAGTGATGAGCGGGTTCGGTTTCTCGGAAACCGAACCCCCCCGAACTTCACGCTTTTTACACGGGTCCGAGGCAGACTCGGATCTTCCCGCCTTGCTCGGTTAACCCGAGCGCGCCCGAACGTCATCATCCCGCTGTCGGATTCTCGCGAGGCTCGGATTCTATCGCGAGACTCGGATTCTATATAAGGAGCCACGCGTCGCCGCCATTTTCACACGTGCATTGAGATTGATAGGGAGAGGACGTGGCTGGCGTCCTCTCCGTTTAGAATAGAAATAGAGAGTGAGAGTGAGACACTTGATTTACTGGAGCTTAGGAGTACTCAGAGAGTGCAGAGTTTACTAGTGACTGACCAGTGACCACCAGTGCAGTTTTATTATTATTTAATATAATCCGTTCTCTGCCTGAAAAAAAAATGATACACAGTGACACAGTATACCATATCTGTGCTCAGCCTCAGTGTGCTGCATCATCTATGTATATCTGACTGTGCTGAGTGCTCACTGCTCACACAGCTTAATTGTGGGGGAGACTGGGGAGCAGTTATAGCAGGAGTACATATATTTAACAGTGCACACTTTTGCTGCCAGAGTGCCACTGCCAGTGTGACTGACCAGTGACCAGTGACCACCAGTATATTGTGATTGTCTGCCTGAAAAAGTTAAACACTCGTCGTGTGGTGTTTTTATTCTATAAACGCATTCTGCTGACAGTGTCCAGCAGGTCCGTCATTATATAATATATACCTGTCCTGCAGTAGTGATATATATATATTTTTTATATCATTATCATCCAGTCTATATTAGCAGCAGACGCAGTACGGTAGTCCACGGCTGTAGCTACCTCTGTGTTGGCAGTCGCTCGTCCATCCATATTTGTATACCACCTACCTGTTGTGTTTTTTTTTTTTCTATCTTCTTGATACTAGTAGCTTACTTTAGGAGTCTGCAGTGCTGACAGTGTCCAGCAGGTCCGTCATTATATAATATATACCTGTCCGGCTGCAGTAGTGATATATATATATTTTTTATATCATTATCATCCAGTCTATATTAGCAGCAGACGCAGTACGGTAGTCCACGGCTGTAGCTACCTCTGTGTTGGCAGTCGCTCGTCCATCCATAATTGTATACCACCTACCTGTTGTGTTTTTTTTTTTTCTATCTTCTTGATACTAGTAGCTTACTTTAGGAGTCTGCAGTGCTGACAGTGTCCAGCAGGTCCGTCATTATATAATATATACCTGTCCGGCTGCAGTAGTGATATATATATATTTTTTATTTCATTATCATCCAGTCTATATTAGCAGCAGACGCAGTACGGTAGTCCACGGCTGTAGCTACCTCTGTGTCGGCAGTCGCTCGTCCATCCATAATTGTATACCACCTACCTGTTGTGTTTTTTTTTTTCTATCTTCTTGATACTAGTAGCTTACTTTAGGAGTCTGCAGTGCTGACAGTGTCCAGCAGGTCCGTCATTATATAATATATACCTGTCCGGCTGCAGTAGTGATATATATATATTTTTTATATCATTATCATCCAGTCTATATTAGCAGCAGACGCAGTACGGTAGTCCACGGCTGTAGCTACCTCTGTGTCGGCAGTCGCTCGTCCATCCATAATTGTATACCACCTACCTGTGGT
The DNA here is from genome assembly GCF_028390025.1 of Pseudophryne corroboree. Lineage (NCBI taxonomy): Eukaryota > Metazoa > Chordata > Amphibia > Anura > Myobatrachidae > Pseudophryne > Pseudophryne corroboree. The sequence goes on along the minus strand of NC_086448.1, from coordinate 143,925,951 downwards.
GTTTTTTTTTTTTCTATCTTCTTGATACTAGTAGCTTACTTTAGGAGTCTGCAGTGCTGACAGTGTCCAGCAGGTCCGTCATTATATAATATATACCTGTCCGGCTGCAGTAGTGATATATATATATTTTTTATATCATTATCATCCAGTCTATATTAGCAGCAGACGCAGTACGGTAGTCCATGGCTGTAGCTACCTCTGTGTCGGCAGTCGCTCGTCCATCCATAAGTATACTAGTATCCATCCATCTCCATTGTTTACCTGAGGTGCCTTTTAGTTGTGCCTATTAAAATATGGAGAACAAAAATGTTGAGGTTCCAAAAATAGGGAAAGATCAAGATCGACTTCCACCTCGTGCTGAAGCTGCTGCCACTAGTCATGGCCGAGACGATGAAATGCCAGCAACGTCGTCTGCCAAGGCCGATGCCCAATGTCATAGTACAGAGCATGTAAAATCCAAAACACCAAATATCAGTAAAAAAAGGACTCAAAAATCTAAAATAAAATTGTCGGAGGAGAAGCGTAAACTTGCCAATATGCCATTTACCACACGGAGTGGCAAGGAACGGCTGAGGCCCTGGCCTATGTTCATGGCTAGTGGTTCAGCTTCACATGAGGATGGAAGCACTCAGCCTCTCGCTAGAAAAATGAAAAGACTCAAGCTGGCAAAAGCACAGCAAAGAACTGTGCGTTCTTCGAAATCACAAATCCACAAGGAGAGTCCAATTGTGTCGTTTGCGATGCCTGACCTTCCCAACACTGGACGTGAAGAGCATGTGCCTTCCACCATTTGCACGCCCCCTGCAAGTGCTGGAAGGAGCACCCGCAGTCCAGTTCCTGATAGTCAGATTGAAGATGTCAGTGTTGAAGTACACCAGGATGAGGAGGATATGGGTGTTGCTGGCGCTGGGGAGGAAATTGACCAGGAGGATTCTGATGGTGAGGTGGTTTGTTTAAGTCAGGCACCCGGGGAGACACCTGTTGTCCGTGGGAGGAATAGGGCCATTGACATGCCTGGTGAAAATACCAAAAAAATCAGCTCTTCGGTGTGGAAGTATTTCAACAGAAATGCGGACAACATTTGTCAAGCCGTGTGTTGCCTTTGTCAAGCTGTAATAAGTAGGGGTAAGGACGTTAACCACCTCGGAACATCCTCCCTTATACGTCACCTGCAGCGCATTCATCATAAGTCAGTGACAAGTTCAAAAACTTTGGGCGACAGCGGAAGCAGTCCACTGACCAGTAAATCCCTTCCTCTTGTAACCAAGCTCACGCAAACCACCCCACCAACTCCCTCAGTGTCAATTTCCTCCTTCCCCAGGAATGCCAATAGTCCTGCAGGCCATGTCACTGGCAATTCTGACGAGTCCTCTCCTGCCTGGGATTCCTCCGATGCATCCTTGCGTGTAACGCCTACTGCTGCTGGCGCTGCTGTTGTTGCTGCTGGGAGTCGATGGTCATCCCAGAGGGGAAGTCGTACTCGTAAGACCACTTTTACTACTTCCACCAAGCAATTGACTGTCCAACAGTCCTTTGCGAGGAAGATGAAATATCACAGCAGTCATCCTGCTGCAAAGCGGATAACTGAGGCCTTGGCATCCTGGGCGGTGAGAAACGTGGTTCCGGTATCCATCATTACTGCAGAGCCAACTAGAGACTTGTTGGAGGTACTGTGTCCCCAGTACCAAATACCATCTAGGTTCCATTTCTCTAGGCAAGCGATACCGAAAATGTACACAGACCTCAGAAAAAGACTCACCAGTGTCCTAAAAAATGCAGTTGTACCCAATGTCCACTTAACCACTGACATGTGGACAAGTGGAGCAGGGCAGGCTCAGGACTATATGACTGTGACAGCCCACTGGGTAGATGTATGGACTCCCGCCGCAAGAACAGCAGCGGCGGCACCAGTAGCAGCATCTCGCAAACGCCAACTCTTTCCTAGGCAGGCTACGCTTTGTATCACCGCTTTCCAGAATACGCACACAGCTAAAAACCTCTTACGGCAACTGAGGAAGATCATCGCAGAATGGCTTACCCCAATTGGACTCTCCTGTGGATTTGTGGCATCGGACAACGCCAGCAATATTGTGTGTGCATTAAATCTGGGCAAATTCCAGCACGTCCCATGTTTTGCACATACCTTGAATTTGGTGGTGCAGAATTATTTAAAAAACGAGAGGGGCGTGCAAGAGATGCTGTCGGTGGCCAGAAGAATTGCAGGACACTTTCGGCGTACAGAAGACTGGAGCACCACCAAAAACGCCTGAACCTGCCCTGCCATCATCTGAAGCAAGAAGTGGTAACGAGGTGGAATTCAACCCTCTATATGCTTCAGAGGTTGGAGGAGCAGCAAAAGGCCATTCAAGCCTATACAACTGAGCACGATATAGGAGGTGGAATGTACCTGTCTCAAGCGCAGTGGAGAATGATTTCAACGTTGTGCAAGGTTCTGCAACCTTTTGAACTTGCCACACGTGAAGTCAGTTCAGAAACTGCCAGCCTGAGTCAGGTCATTCCCCTCATCAGGCTTTTGCAGAAGAAGCTGGAGACATTGAAGGAGGAGCTAACACAGAGCGATTCCGCTAGGCATGTGGGACTTGTGGATGGAGCCCTTAATTCACTTAACAAGGATTCACGGGTGGTCAATCTGTTGAAATCAGAGCACTACATTTTGGCCATCGTGCTCGATCCTAGATTTAAAACCTACCTTGGATCTCTCTTTCCAGCAGACACAAGTCTGCTGGGGTTCAAAGAACTGCTGGTGACAAAATTGTCAAGTCAAGCGGAACGCGACCTGTCAACATCTCCTCCTTCACATTCTCCCGCAACTGGGGGTGCGAGGAAAAGGCTCAGAATTCCGAGCCCACCCGCTGGCGGTGATGCAGGGCAGTCTGGAGCGACTGCTGATGCTGACATCTGGTCCGGACTGAAGGACCTGACAACGATTACGGACATGTCGTCTACTGTCACTGCATATGATTCTCTCCCCATTGAAAGAATGGTGGAGGATTATATGAGTGACCGCATCCAAGTAGGCACGTCAGACAGTCCGTACTTATACTGGCAGGAAAAAGAGGCAATTTGGAGGCCCTTGCACAAACTGGCTTTATTCTACCTAAGTTGCCCTCCCACAAGTGTGTACTCCGAAAGAGTGTTTAGTGCCGCCGCTCACCTTGTCAGCAATCGGCGTACGAGGTTACATCCAGAAAATGTGGAGAAGATGATGTTCATTAAAATGAATTATAATCAATTCCTCCGTGGAGACATTGACCAGCAGCAATTGCCTCCACAAAGTACACAGGGAGCTGAGATGGTGGATTCCAGTGGGGACGAATTGATAATCTGTGAGGAGGGGGATGTACACGGTGATATATCGGAGGATGATGATGAGGTGGACATCTTGCCTCTGTAGAGCCAGTTTGTGCAAGGAGAGATTAATTGCTTCTTTTTTGGTGGGGGTCCAAACCAACCCGTCATTTCAGTCACAGTCGTGTGGCAGACCCTGTCACTGAAATGATGGGTTGGTTAAAGTGTGCATGTCCTGTTTATACAACATAAGGGTGGGTGGGAGGGCCCAAGGACAATTCCATCTTGCACCTCTTTTTTCTTTCATTTTTCTTTGCGTCATGTGCTGTTTGGGGAGTAGTTTTTGGAAGGGCCATCCTGCGTGACACTGCAGTGCCACTCCTAGATGGGCCAGGTGTTTGTGTCGGCCACTTGGGTCGCTTATCTTAGTCACACAGCTACCTCATTGCGCCTCTTTTTTTCTTTGCATCATGTGCTGTTTGGGGGGTGTTTTTTGGAAGGGCCATCCTGCGTGACACTGCAGTGCCACTCCTAGATGGGCCAGGTGTTTGTGTCGGCCACTTGGGTCGCTTATCTTAGTCACACAGCTACCTCATTGCGCCTCTTTTTTTCTTTGCGTCATGTGCTGTTTGGGGGGTGATTTTTGGAAGGGCCATCCTGCGTGACACTGCAGTGCCACTCCTAGATGGGCCAGGTGTTTGTGTCGGCCACTTGGGTCGCTTATCTTAGTCACACAGCTACCTCATTGCGCCTCTTTTTTTCTTTGCGTCATGTGCTGTTTGGGGGGTGTTTTTTGGAAGGGCCATCCTGCGTGACACTGCAGTGCCACTCCTAGATGGGCCAGGTGTTTGTGTCGGCCACTTGGGTCGCTTATCTTAGTCACACAGCTACCTCATTGCGCCTCTTTTTTTCTTTGCGTCATGTGCTGTTTGGGGGCTGTTTTTTGGAAGGGCCATCCTGCGTGACACTGCAGTGCCACTCCTAGATGGGCCAGGTGTTTGTGTCGGCCACTTGGGTCGCTTATCTTAGTCACACAGCTACCTCATTGCGCCTCTTTTTTTCTTTGCGTCATGTGCTGTTTGGGGGGTGTTTTTTGGAAGGGCCATCCTGCGTGACACTGCAGTGCCACTCATAGATGGGCCAGGTGTTTGTGTCGGCCACTTGGGTCGCTTATCTTAGTCACACAGCTACCTCATTGCGCCTCTTTTTTTCTTTGCGTCATGTGCTGTTTGGGGGGTGTTTTTTGGAAGGGCCATCCTGCGTGACACTGCAGTGCCACTCCTAGATGGGCCAGGTGTTTGTGTCGGCCACTTGGGTCGCTTATCTTAGTCACACAGCTACCTCATTGCGCCTCTTTTTTTCTTTGCGTCATGTGCTGTTTGGGGGGTGTTTTTTGGAAGGGCCATCCTGCGTGACACTGCAGTGCCACTCCTAGATGGGCCAGGTGTTTGTGTCGGCCACTTGGGTCGCTTATCTTAGTCACACAGCTACCTCATTGCGCCTCTTTTTTTCTTTGCGTCATGTGCTGTTTGGGGGGTGTTTTTTGGAAGGGCCATCCTGCGTGACACTGCAGTGCCACTCCTAGATGGGCCAGGTGTTTGTGTCGGCCACTTGGGTCGCTGAGCTTAGTCATCCAGCGACCTCGGTGCAAATTTTAGGACTAAAAATAATATTGTGAGGTGTGAGGTGTTCAGAATAGACTGAAAATGAGTGGAAATTATGCTTATTGAGGTTAATAATACTTTGGGATCAAAATGACCCCCAAATTCTATGATTTAAGCTGTTTTTTAGGGTTTTTTGAAAAAAACACCCGAATCCAAAACACACCCGAATCCGACAAAAAAAATTCGGTGAGGTTTTGCCAAAACGCGTTCGAACCCAAAACACGGCCGCGGAACCAAACCCAAAACCAAAACACAAAACCCGAAAAATTTCTGGTGCTCATCACTAATTGTACCTCGATTGTCCGCGTGGCTAGGGTTGACCAGGAGCTGGTGTGTTGTATTAGAGGAATACAGTGAGGTGTCCGGATACAAATTTCTGAATAAGGCAAAGTCCTTACGCGTTTCTCCGCACCTGTGGTATGGCGGTTTCGTCAGTGGATGGAGAATACTGAGTTATTAATCATTTATATGGATACCCTTTTTTATCCTACAAGTATCTCCTGCAACTTAAATTTTATTTGTATGACGGACAGTGCATTGAGCTAATACTCTAACAAGATCCTTGGCCAATAATAAACCATCAGCAGAGGACGATTGTTTTCCAGGTACATCTATGGTTGTTAAATAGTTTTTTATAACATATTATTTTTTTATTGTATATGCATGTAATGTGTATGTAATTGATATTGTGCTATTTTTCGTATATTTTTAAAAATAAAACATTTTCTATATAGATTCCAGAAGCACTCCCTTGATATTCTGTTCACACACACACACACACACACACTCAGCCTGTCCCCTACACACACACACACACACACACACACACCCTGTCCCCTACACACACACACACACACACACACACACCCTGTCTCATACACACACACACAGCCTATCCCCTACACACACACACATAGAGCCTGTCCCACACACACACACACACACACACACACACACATAGCCTGTCCCCTACACACACACACATAGAGCCTGTCCCCTACACACACACACACACACCCTGTCCCCTACACACACACACACACACACACACACACACAGCCTATTCCCTACATGCACACACATGCACGCAGTCTCCCCACCCTCCCCTGTTCCCACTATGTTATCTCCAGAAGAGACGAAGGACACAGACACCACCAGCCACATGCAAAGTCGGGGCGTGGCCTAATCGCGGACCTGTGGCCACGCCCTCTTTGAGGGAAAAACGAAACAGCAATGAGCAATCACGATAGGCGACCTGGCAGAAGAGGCATATGACCAGAAAAACTCACGCGGCGTCCCAATCCACAGCTGACGGGCGCTACAGGTACTGAAACTTCCATGGACACACCAAGCAGTGCGGACCTGCAGGTGTTGCCGGCGGTCCTGCACCCTCAGTGCACATGCGCTGTGTGCCAGACACCGCCGTCACACACCTAGTTACGACCCTGCCTGAATGACCCCCAATGTGCAGTTTCTTAGCTACACAATCAGCAGGGTAACCTTATTTGGGATGGATTTATCACTTGAGCAAACTGCAGGTCATGTTTGTCTTCTAGTTTTTTAGTAAAACCTTAGAAACATAGAATTTGACGGCAGGTAAAAACCATTTGGCCATCTAGTCTTCCCTACAAGAGTAATATTTATTGATATAGCCTATTGGTTAAACCTTGGGGTAGTCACATAAGGTTCTCAGCGGATGTGGAAGTGACTGAGGGGTAGATGTATTAACCTGGAGAAGGCATAAGGAAGTGATAAACCAGTGATATGTGCAAGGTGATATACGCACCAGCCAATCAGCTCCTAACTGTTAATTTACATATTGGAGCTGATTGGCTGGTGCCTTTATCACCTTGCACATATCACTGGTTTATCACTTCCTTATGCCTTCTCCAGGTTAATACATCTGCCCCTGAGTCCTTTACCAGGTAGTTATGTTTATTGGTAAACAGCAGATGTAGGATAACACATGAATACAGTGTAATGCAGGGGTTAACAGCTGTGGTCATAAGTAATGGTAAATAGCAAGTATCTGAGTGTCTGGGTGTAGTATGGTATGCCGGCAGCTGGGCTCCCGGCGAACAGCATACCGGCGCCGGAAGCGTGACCGCCGGCATATCGACAGCGTGGCGAGCGCAAATGAGCCCCATGCGGGCTTGCTGCGCTCGCTATGCTGCGGGCACGGTGGTGCGCACTATTTATTCTCCCTACAGGGGGGTCGTGGACCCCCACGAGGGAGAAAAACTGTCGGTATACCAGCTGTCAGGATTCCAGCGCCGGTATACTGTGCGCCGGGATCCCGACAGTCGGCAACCTGAAGACCACCTGAGTGTCTCACTTCAGGAGCTATGACATTCTTGCACAGTAAAATGGCTGCAGTCTGCACATGAGCAGTAGTACATCAGGTAGGAGGCCGACCTCCCTGCAAACCAATCTGGGTCCTAGTGACCAGCATTTATGCACAGCGAGGAGACAGCGCAGAGTATAGCTTTTGCTAAAATATTGTGCTGTTTGTACTAGGGGCTTAACTAGATATTTTTGAGCCCCATAATAAAGGCTTTACGCCCCCCCCCCCATGTTCCACCTAAAAAATTACATAACATATGGGTGCTTTGACAGGGAAGGAGGGTCCCAGTCAGCATTGGGTCCTATAGCAGCTGTGTTCCATACAACTATTATTGATTAACCTGATCCTGTTGAAACAGATTGTTTTGGGGTTATTTTAAAAAGGGCTGTCACCACATTGTGGTATTTCAACTATTAACAAGCTGCCAACTCCCGACAATCATTAAGGACACTTGTCAAGTGCTCTTTCCAGCAGCAACAAATGGGTAAGAGAGGGAGCGCACCAGTAGCGCCAATGATCTAGCCTCTCTAAGGGTTTAGGAGTGCAATCCTGACCCCTCTGCTCTTGATTGCAGCACAGAACAAAGAAACATCGGGGGTCATTCCGAGTTGATCGCTAGCTGCCGTTGTTCGCAGCGCAGCGATCAGGCTAAAAAAACAGCATTTCTGCGCATGCGTATGCCCCACAATGCGCACGCGCGATGTACGGGTACAAAGCCCATTGTGGCTGTGCACAGGTTCTAGCGAAGTTTTCAGTCGCACTGATGGCCGCAAGAAGATTGACAGGAAGGGGGCGTTTCTGGGTGTCAACTGACCGTTTTCAGGGAGGGTTTGCAAAAACGCAGGCGTGTCTGAAAAAACGCAGACGTGGCTGGGCGTTCTCTGGGCGGGTGTATGACGTCAAATCCGGACACGAATAGGCTGAAGTGATCGCAAGCGCTGAGTAGGTTCAGAGCAACTCAGAAACTGCACAAACTGTTTTTGCAGAGCTCGGCTGCACATGCGTTCGCACTTCTGCTAAGCTAAAATACACTCCCCAGTGGGCGGCGGCATAGCGTTTGCATGGCTACTAAAACTAGCCAGTGAGCGATCAACTCGGAATGACCCCCATAGTCCATGAAGGGATGTAGCCAAACCCCCGTCATGCTCGGGTCTGTCTGTCATCTTAGCAGCCTGCTCACTACTGAGTTCTTTGGTCTGAATTGTGCATGTGCAGCAGTAATAAGCTATTGTTACTTAGGTACATACTGCCAGTCTGTGTAAATCAAGGTCAGACCTAGAACTCATTGCTAGGTGATTGTTTAGCATGCCTGAGACTAGCAGCTGATCTTTCCTACTGTTATAGTCTATTTCTATACCACTTTTGATTTACATTCCCTGTTACATTCTCTGCTTGCCCCCAATATTGGCTGCCTTGTTTGGGAACCAGATCTCTGCTATGGAAACTGAACAGTGTCTTGCCTGCCATTTCTGAGACTGCATTGTACGCCAGTGGTGTTCAGTGAGGTCAGTGGCTGGTGAGGCACTGCAGTCAAAATGTCCTTTGATTACCGACGATGACTCCTACCATCGCCGACTCAATCCCCGTTACTGCCGCTGCCCCTACCAACACTTCAACAGAAATAATCTGTAATCTATGTGATCATAGTAGTGGTAGGTACTGGTTGGGGGTTAGTAGTAAGGACAAATATTATATCAGCGGGATGTAGTTGGCATCCCAACGTATGGATGCCGGCATTCAGGAGACCAGCACCACAATCCTGACACCTGTCAGAATGCCGGAGCCGGAATCCTGAACGGAAGTATGCCGAGGAGGGTTAGGCTGTTGGGGGAAAGGGTTAGGGTTAGGCTTCGGAGGAGGGGGAGTGTTAGGCTACAGGAAGGGAGGGTTAGAGTTAGGCTGTGGGGAGGGAAGGTTATTATTAGGGTTAGGCTGCGGGGTGGTAGGGTTAGGATTAGGGTTAGGCTGTGTGAGGGGAGGTTAGGAATAGGCTATGGGAGGGGAGGGTTAGGGTTAGGCTGCGGGAGGGGAGGGTCAGGCTGTGGGAGGTTAGGGTTAGGCCGCGGGAGGTTAGGGTCAGGCTGCGGGAGGGGAGGGTTAGGCTGCGGGAGATTAGGGTCAGACTGCGGGAGGTTATGGTCAGGCTGCGGAAAGGGGGAGGTTAGGGTCAGGCTGCGGGCGGGCGTGGTTAGGGTCAGGCTGTGGAAGGGGGAGGTTAGGGTCAGGCTATGGGAGGGGGAGGATAGGGTCAGGCTGCAGAAAGGGAGGGTTAGGCTATGGGGAGGGAGGGTTAGGCTGCGGGGGGTGGTTGTGTTAGGGTTAGGCCTTCTTGGGAGGTGGGGTTAGGCTGTGTGTGTGTGAGTGGGGATTAGTGTTACACTACATTACCTTCTGGATGCTGGTATCTTGAGTCCACCTTCAGCCTGAAGTCCTGGTACTTTAGTTAACTCTCTCGGGGCAGGCTATGAGCTGCTTAGGTGAGCTCACTCTGCACAACACATCCTCTTTCAAATGCAGCCTTAGCACCAGCTATGGAGCCTCCGCAGCCGGCAAACTGTAAAGTCTTCTCACCCATTCCGGTCTTCTTTAACGCTGCTCGGGCTCTGCCTATGGATACCCTGCAGCAGCAGCTTGTTAGCTAAGTACCGCATGGCAGGCTCCGGCGCTGAAACCCACCCAGCAGGTCAGATGCCGGGGACGCAACCAGCCAGACTTGCTATGAGTGATGAGCAGGCGCCACTGTTCACATTGCCCGCGCAGCTGTCTGTCAGTTTACCAAGCGCAGCGGCAGTAATGGTGGACCCATCAGCAGGGTAGCAGAGTGGGGAGAGCACCTCTCTTGGCCGGCGCCTCCCTGCAATGCATACCCTTGCTGAGAGGGTTCTGCCGGCAGGACCTCCGCTGCAACCCTGCTCTCCCAGCATATGATGCGCCCACCGCGGCTGTAAATTCCAGTCCAGCTGGGGGTGTGCATTATCAACCACTGCAGGTATAAGCTCGGGGAGTGTGTGTGTGGGGGGGGGTCTAATACTCACGTCAGCCAGCCACTGCCCAATCACACCAGCCTTAGTGACAGGGGCGTGCTTTCATATTGGCTGAAAGCACGCCCCTGTCACAGAGGCACTGCTATTAGGTGCCGCTTATAGTCCTTTTTTCAATGGGCTTTTACTGCCCAATGTTTGGCCCCAACCCCATTTCCGGCCCTTCCTTATTGACAGCAGCGGTGCCTCCAAACACATTGAAAACTTTTTTTTTTACATGCTATATATGATTTCAATAATATAAAGGCACAAGCAGACACTTATTATGACACAGAATCTGCCTCCCCTGACTGCAGGTTCCTGTTGTACGCCTGTGTACGAGACATCAGAAACTGCCCCTTGACTCTGCTTTGTGCTCAACCCTTTTGCTACTGCGGCTATTTGCTCATACCTGTACTGGGGTTTGGAACTGCTTTGACTTCCTCTATTGCCTGCTCTACTACCTGTACTGTCAGCATTAATATTAAAGCACACTTGCACCACAACATCTTGGTTGGCTGGGTTGCCTTCTTTTCGCTACCATATCAGCTCCTGCTATCAGTGCCCTCCTCTGAAGCACTAAGTAGACTTTCTACCTTATCAAAGTGACATCACGTCTCTACTAACAACTCTACAAAAACTCAGTGCTATTCACTGTCAGTTACTGATGTTATCTGATCCTACGAGGAGAGACTTTGCCTTGTTCCTGGCCTTCCTGTTTAATTTCTCCTGGTTTATAACTTGATTTTCTTTCCCTTGTATTCATTTCTGAATACAGTCAGGATTCTAGCGTCGACATTGAGAGCAATGTCATTATTCCATCTCCGATTTTCTTGCTGCAGGTCAGAATTCCAGCACTGGGATTTCAACTGCCGTCATCCCGATCGCCAGTATGCTAACTGCATCCCTTCATTCCTGCTGCAGTGCTGGACTGTCTGATTATGATTCTGACTCATCCCTACACACGTTAAATCGGGTGGTATTTGATATGCCGGCAGTTGGGATCCCGGCGCTGAGTATACCAGCGCAGAAGTCCCAACAGCCGGCATGCCGACAACTATTCTCTCTCGGGGGGTCCACGACCCCCCTGGAGGGAGAACAAATAGCGTGGCGAGAGCAGTGTGGCGAGTGCAGCGAGCCCACAAGGGGCTCTTTTGCGCTCGCCATGCTGCCGGTATGCCGGCGGTCGGGATCCCGGCGCTGGTATGCTGGGCGCCAGCATAGCATGCTACACCCGTTAAATCCCTGGACTCCTGCACTATTTGTTATTGTACTCTTGGCTTGTGACTTGGCTCTTTCTCAGCTGACCTTTTCTACGCAGTTGGTAACATGTTAGTGTTTAGTATACAGGCATCTGGATACTTTATGAAATCAAATACAGTTGTCATGCTGTATTATGAAAGTGTCCATTTGTTACATATTGACTTACAATTTGAATTGGACCAACAGTCTTCAGTTTTTCTTTCTGTTGCTTTTTGTCAATTTGTTCCCTAGAAAAAGCATTGAATGACTCAGTAAACAACCACGTGCAACGACATTTACAGTATATTCTCTTACATTTCCAGTAATAAGTGATAACAGAGCATAAACTGTGATATAAGATTCAGGGCAGTAGAAAGCTTGGCTGGGCCCAGGTACTTTTCATGGGGCATGGCCTAATCGCAGGAGGCGTGGTCATGCATCCTTAGATTAAAATACATAAAAAACAGTACTTTAAGTATGTCCCTGGTCACACTGCAGCCTAGCACACAGCAGCTTGTGCTGGGTTGAGGAGAAGAACCGCAGCTGCTGCTGACCGGTAATTGGGGAGGGGGACCAGGGTCCCTGCTGGGCCCCTCCACTAGTCCAGGGCCCGGGTAATTAGTACCTGCTCTCCCACCTATTGGCGCCACTGATCAGATTGCTAATAATGCTGCATGCTGCTGCTGTTAATCTAATTGCCTGATGACTACATGTGTGTCGTCAATAACCCTCTGCACTGACTGAACCAAATATAGGGCCTATTTCAGAACTGATCGCAACAGCAAAATCTTTCCCTCATGAGCAAAACCATGTGCACTACAGGGGGGAGAGGGGAGGCAGATATAACATGTATAGAGAGAGTTAGATTTGGGTGGGTTATTTTGTTTCTGTGCAGAGTAAATTCTGGCTGCTTTAAGTTGCAGGGATATTTAGGAAAATGAAACAAGTACATTTACACAGGAGAAGGTCCTAACAGAACTCTCAAAGCTGAAAGTGGACAAATCTATGGAGCGAGATGAAAGACATCTAAGTATACTAAAAGAACTTAAAGAGGTGCTGGTAGCACTATTGACAGAATTAGTCAACCAGTCATTAGCTACAGGAGCAATTCCAGAGCACTGGAAAAGAGTGAACAGAGTCCCACTGCACAAAAGTGGAAACCAGGAAGAGGCAAACAACTACAGACCAGAGAGTCTTACATAAGTAGTAGGAAAACTGATGGAAACACTCTTAGAAGAAAGAGTTGTAGACTATCTCAAATACAGCAATTTACAGGATCCCAAACAGCATGGATTCACTGGGGGAGATCATGTCAAACAAATCTTATTGACTTGTTTGACTGTGTGACTAAAGTGATGGATAAAGGTGGAGCCGTGGATATAGCTTATCTAGACTTTAGTAAGGTCTTTGACACTGTTCCACATCGCAGACTGCTAAATAAACTTGAAAGCTTTGGATTGGATACTAGGATTATTAAATGGATAAGATCTTGGTTGCAGGATAGAAAACAGAGAGTTGTGGTAAAGTTGAGGGAAATGTTACCAGTGGAGTACTCCAGGGATCTGTACTTGGACCAGTGCTTTTTAACATCTTTATTGGTGACATTGCAAATGGCATTAAAGGGAAAGTATGCCATTTTGCAGATGAGACATAGGTGTGCAACAGGATAGACACACCAGGTGGGGTAAAACAAATGATTAAAGATCTGGGTAGACTAGAGGAATGGTCAAGAGTATGGCAATTACAGTTTAATGCCAAAAAATGCAAAATCATTTGCTTTGGTCTTAAATATCCAAAGGCTAAATATAGTATTAAAGGCACTATACTGGAAATTAATGAGGAGGAAAGGGATATAGGAGTCATTATTTCAGGTGACTTAATAGCAGGTAAGCAATGTAACAAAGCAATGAGGAAGGCTAGTCAGATGCTTGGCTGCACTGGGAGAGGAATCATCAGCAGAAAGAAAGAAGTAATAATGTCACTGTATAGGTCATTGGTACGGCCTCATCTAGAATACTGTGCCCAATTCTGGAGGCCATCTCTTCAAAAGGATATCAATACATTAGAGACTGTACAAATAAGGACAACTAAAATGGTGCATGGCCTACATCACAATACATACCCAGAAAGACTAAGAAATCTCAATATGTATAGCTTGGAGCAGAGAAGGGAAAAGGAGGGACATGATAGAAACTTTCAAATATATCAAGGGTTTTAACAAATCCAGGAGGGAAACATTCTCCAAATGAAGAGAAGCAATAGGACACGAGGACTTGCACTGAGACTGAAGGGAGGTAGGTTCAGGGGAAAAAATTGAGGAAAAATGACTTCACAGAAAGGGTAATGGACAAGTGGAATAGCCTCCCATCAGAGCTGGTAGAGGCTAAGACAGTAGAGCAATTTAAAGATGCATGGGATAGACTTAAGGACATCCTTACAAAGAAATAAGGATCACATAAGGTTTGAGATAAAAATATGGTAAAAAAAGGGGGCAGACTAAATGGGCTAAGTGGTTCTTATCTGCCGTCAAATTCTATGTTTCTATGTTTATTTTTACACTGCAATCTAGATTTCAGGGGTCTAATCATGAAGCAGTGCAAAAGAGTGGAGAAGCAAGCCTGTGTAGAAGTTGTCCCCATGGCAACCTATCAGTTGCTCCGTACAATTGTATACTATGCAAATTATAAATGTTACTTCAATGCTGATTAGTTGCCATGGGCAACTTTTCTACTGGCTCACTTCTCCACCCTTTTCACTGCTTCATGAATAGACCCCTCAGTTTAACCACACCCCACCCAAAATCTAACTTTCTCTGCACATGTTATATGTCCCACCTGCAGTGCACATGGTTTTGCCCATTAGAGAAAAATGTTACTGCTGTGATCAGGTCTGAATTAGGCCCATAGTCTTATCATTCAATCAGGATGTAGTTATGTGACTGGCGGTCAGGAAACTGCCTGTCACAATACTTCTCCCTACATCCCGCCCCCTCACAATTCCGACAGTCAGCATGCCTACCAACGGGGACTATTCCGACTTGTTGGTGTCCGCAACATCTACAGAGTGGGAATGGTTGCCACCAAGTCCGCAAGGGGCTTGTTGCGCTTGCCACCCCTAGCCGGCATTCTGCTGCCGGGATCCCGCCGTCAGTATGCTGGTCGGTGACCGCCGGTCACGCATACCACACCCATTCAAACATATTTCCGAACTAAGGACCTAGTTCAGTAAGGATTGCAAAGTCTGCTAATTAGCAGAATTTGCAGTCCTTTGGATCACATGCTGGGGGCTGCCCAGCATGCTGACCGCCATCTACCCCAGTTCAACAAGCAGAAATTGCTAACGCATTGCAATTTCTGTTTGTTAGCAGAAACTATGGATGGCTCCTGCCGGCGCAGTTTAGCTGCGCCCGCAGGAGTCCCACAACCGTGATCACGCCCCCGACAAGCCCCTGTTTACACGCACTGCCCCCGTTTGTCTGCCCCCGCATCTCTCCGTCTCCTCCCTAGAAAAGGAGCATTGCCCCTCCCCCCCCCCCGTTCTGCGACCGCCTCTGCCTGCTTGACATGCAGAGGCGATCGTATTTTTTGTGGCACCCCGCAGAAAAAGCAGGCGCATGCGCAGGACGGGCACTGTGCTTGCGCCTACATATTTTTCTCAATATTTAATAGTAATAATATTTTAAACCTACCGGTAAATCTATTTCTCCTAGTCCGTAGAGGATGCTGGGGACTCCGTAAGGACCATGGGGTATAGACGGGCTCCGCAGGAGATAGGGCACCTAAAAAGAACTTTGACTATGGGTATGCACTGGCTCCTCCCTCTATGCCCCTCCTCCAGACCTCAGTTAGAGAACTGTGCCCAGAGGAGATGGACAATACAAGGCAGGATTTAGCAATCCAAGGACAAGATTCATACCAGCCCACACCAATCATACCATGTAACCTGGAACATACATAACCAGTTAACAGTATGAACAAACGACCGTAACGGTCCAAGATCTATTCCAACTGTAACAGAACCCTTATGTAAGCAACAACTATATACAAGTCTTGCAGAGTTTCCGCACTGGGACGGGCGCCCAGCATCCTCTACGGACTAGGAGAAATAGATTTACCGGTAGGTTTAAAATATTATTTTCTCTTACGTCCTAGAGGATGCTGGGGACTCCGTAAGGACCATAGGGTTTATACCAAAGCATCCAATCGGGCGGGAGAGTGCGTATGACTCTGCAGCACCGACTGAGCAAACGCTAGGTCCTCATCAGCCAGGGTATCAAACTTGTAGAATTTAGCAAAAGTGTTTGACCCCGACCAAGTCGCCGCTCGGCAAAGCTGTAATGCCGAGACGCCTCGGGCAGCCGCCCAAGAAGAGCCCACCTTCCTAGTGGAATGGGCTTTAACCAAATTTGGTACCGGCAATCCAGCCGTAGAATGAGCCTGCTGAATCGTATTACAGATCTAGCGAGCAATAGTCTGCTTCGAAGCAGGTGCTCCAATCTTATTAGCAGCATACAGGACAAACAGAGCCTCTGTTTTCCTAATTTTAGCCGTCCTGGCTACATAAATCTTTAAGGCCCTGACTACATCCAGGTATCTGGAATCCTCCAGGTCACTTGTAGCCACAGGCACCACAATAGGTTGATTCATATGGAATGAAGAAACCACTTTAGGCAACAATTGCGGACGTGTCCTCAATTCAGCTCGATCCACATGAAAAATCAAGTAGGGGCTTTTGTGTGACAAAGCCGCCAATTCAGACACTCGCCTTGCTGATGCCAAGGCCAACAGCATGACCACCTTCAAGGTAAGAAATTTCAACTCAACCTTGGTAAGCGGTTCAAACCAGTGTGATTTTAAGAACTGCAACACCATGTTCAAGTCCCATGGTGCCACTGGAGGCACAAAAGGGGGCTGGATGTGCAGCACTCCCTTTACAAATGTCTGGACTTCTGGAAGAGAAGCCAATTCCTTCTGAAAGAAAATCGAGAGGGCGGAAATCTGTACCTTAGCAGAGCCTAATTTCAGGCCCATATCCACTCCTGTCTGTAGAAAGTGGAGAAAACGACCCAGATGAAAATCTTCCGTAGGCGCATTCTTGGACTCACACCAAGACACATACTTTCGCCAGATACGGTGATAATGTTTTACCGTCACCTCCTTCCTAGCCTTTATTAAAGTAGGGATGACCTCTTCCGGAATCCCCTTTTTCGCTAGGATTCGGCGTTCAACCGCCATGCCGTCAAACGTAACCGCGGTAAGTCTTGAAATACACAGGGCCCCTGTTGCAACAGGTCTTCCCTGAGAGGAAGAGGCCAGGGATCTCCTGTGAGCATCTCTTGTAGATCCGAGTACCAGGCCCTTCGAGGCCAGTCTGGGATAACGAGTATCGTCTGTACTCTTCTTCGTCTTATGATCCTCAACACTTTTGTGATGAGAGGAAGAGGAGGAAACACGTAGACCGATTTGAACACCCACGGTGTTACCAGAGCGTCTACTGCTACTGCCTGAGGGTCCCGAAACCTGGCACAATACCTCCGAAGCTTTTTGTTGAGGCGTGACGCCATCATGTCTATTTGAGGAGCTCCCCAAAGATGCGTTACGTCTGCAAAGACTTCTTGATGAAGTCCCCACTCTCCTGGATGGAGATCGTGTCTGCTGAGGAAGTCTGCTTCCCAGTTGTCCACTCCCGGAATGAAGACAGCCGACAGAGCGCTTACATGATTTTCCACCCAGCAAAGGATCCTTGTGGCTTCCGCCATCGCGACTCTGCTACGTGTCCCGCCTTGGCGGTTCACATGAGCCACTGCTGTGACATTGTCTGATTGAATCAGAACCGGTAGGTTTCGAAGAAAACTCTCCGCTTGTCGAAGGCCGTTGTAAATGGCCCTGAGTTCCAAAACACTAATGTGTACACAGGACTCCTGGTCTGACCAAAGACCCTGAAAAAAATATTTTTGCCCTGTGTGACCGCTCCCCATCCTCGGAGGCTCGCGTCCGTGGTAACCAGGATCCAATCCTGAATTCAGAACCTGCGACCCTCCAGGAGGTGAGCACTTTGCAACCACCACAGGAGGGACACTCTGGCCCCTGGGGACAGAGTTATTTTCTGATGTAAGTGCAGATGGGACCCGGACCACATGTCCAGAAGGTCCCATTGAAAAGTCCTTGCATGGAACCTTCCGAAGGGAATGGCCTCGTAGGCCGCCACCATTTTTCCCAGAACTCGAGTGCATTGGTGAACTGACACCCTTTTCGGTTTTAGCAGGTCTCTGACCATGTTCTGAATGTCCTGGGCTTTCTCTATTTGGAGGAAGATCTTCATTTGTTCCGTATCCAGTATCATACCTAGGAACGGTAGTCGAGTTGTCGGAATCAACTGTGACTTCGGTAGATTTAGAATCCAACCGTGCTGCTGGAGCACTCTCAGAGAGAGCGCCACACTACTCAGCAATTTCTCCCTTGATCTCGTTTTTATCAGGAGATCGTCCAAGTATGGGATAATTGTGACTCCATGCTTGCGCAGGACCACCATCATTTCCGCCATTATCTTGGTGAAAATCCTCGGGGCCGTGGAGAGTCTAAACGGCAACGTCTGAAATTGGTAATGACAATCCTGTACAGCGAATCTCAGGTATTCCTGATGGGGGGCATATATGGGGACATGAAGGTATGCATCCTTTATGTCTAGAGACACCATAAACTCCCCTTCCTCCATGTTGGCTATTATCGCTCTGAGAGATTCCATTTTGAATTTGAATCTTTTTATGTACAGGTTTAGGGATTCCAGATTCAAAATAGGTCTGACCGAACCGTCCGGTTTCGGGACCACAAATAGGGTTGAGTAGTAACCTCTTCCCTGCTAGTGCAGGGGAACCTTGATTATCACTTGCTGTATACACAGCGTCTGAATTGCAGCTAACACTATATCCCTTTCCGATGTGGAATCTGGTAGGGCCGATTTGAAAAATCGGATCGGGTGCACCTCCTCGAATTCCAATTTGTAACCCTGGGAAACTATGTCCAACACCCAGGGATTCAGGTCTGAACTGACCCAGGCCTGACTGAAAAGGCGAAGACGTGCCCCCACCGGTGCGGACTCCCTCAGGGGAGCCCCAGCGTCATGCTGTGGGTTTTGGAGCAGCCGGGGAGGACTTTTGTTCCTGGGCACCTGCCGAAGCAGGTGCTCTTTTGCCTCTGCCCTTACCTCTGGCGAGGAAAGAGGATCCCCGACCTCTTCTGGACTTGTGCGACCGAAAGGACTGCATCTGATAGGGTGTTACTTTCTTTTGCTGTTGGGGAATATATGGTAAAAAATTTGATTTACCTGCTGTAGCTATGGAAACCAGGTCCGTCAGCCCATCCCCAAACAATACATCACCCTTATAGGGTAGTACTTCCATATGTTTTTTGGAATACGCATCACCCGTCCATTGGCGAGTCCATAAGGATCTTCTCATGAGATAGACATGGCATTGGCCCTAGAAGCTAGCAATCCAATGTCCCTTTGAGCATCCCTCATAAATAAGACTGCGTCTTTTATATGGACTAGAGTTAAGAATATAGTATCCTTATCCATATTATCAAATTGATCTGTCAGCTCATCTGTCCAAACTACAATTGCGCTACACACCCATGCCAACGCAATTGTCGGCCTTAGCACAGCACCTGTATGAGAATAAATACACTTTAAGGTAGTTTCTTGCCTGCGATCTGCAGGGTCCTTAAGGGCCGCTGTGTCAGGAGACGGTAGCGCCACTTTCTTGGAGAGGCGCGTCAGGGCCTTGTCCACAGTGGAGGGTGATTCCCAAATCTCCCTGTCCTGCTTAGGGAAGGGGTATGCCATATAAATTCTTTTGGGGATCTGCGGTCTCTTTTCCGGAGTCTCCCAAGCTTTTCCAAAGAATTAATTTAATTCATGAGATGTGGGAAAGTTAATAATCTGTTTCTTTTCCTTAAACATGTGTACCCTTGTGTCGGGGACCGAGGGTTCATCCTCAATATGCAACACATCCCTTATTGCCCCAATCATACACTGAATGGTTTTAGTCACCCTAGGGTGCAATTTTACTTCGTCGTAGTCGACACTGGAATCAGAATCCGTGTCGGTAGTAGTGTCTTGTGTTAAGGGACGCTTTTGAGACCCCGACGGGCCCTGTGAGTCGGTCCAATCCGAGGATTGACCCCCTGATGTCCCCCCTAATTCAGCCTTATCAAGCCTTTTATGTAAAGATGCCACACTTGCATTCAACATATGCCACATGTCCATCCAATCCGGAGTCGGCACAACCGACGGGGACACACCACTCATTTGCTCCACCTCCTCCTTGGAGAAGCCTTCCGCCTCAGACATGTCGACACACACGTACCGACACCCCACACACACAGGGATTAACCTATAAGGGGACAAAACCCCAACCAGGCCCTAAGGAGAGACAGAGAGAGAGTATGCCAGCACACACCAGCGCTTAAAAACACTGGAAAAAATATGACCAGATAGCGCTTTTCTATATATAATATACCAATTCCCACTCACTGCGTCGCTAATGTGCCCCTCTCCTCTTGTTTCCAGCCTGTGAAGTTCAGCAGGGGAGAGACCAGGGAGCCAGCGTTTTCCTCATGCAGCTTCTGTGGAGAAAATGGCGCTGGTTAGTGCTGAGGATCAAGCCCCGCCCACCCGACGGCGTACTTCGGTCCCAGTGATTTTTCAATTAAAATGGCGGGGGATCATAGATTTACTGCCTCCGCAGCCTAATCAATCTGCATGTGCCCAAATGTGAGGTTTATTGCTGCCCAGGGCGCCCCCCCCTGCGTCCTGCACCCTTCAGTGCTGCTCTGTGTGTGTGTGACTGGGAGCAATGGCGCGCAGCTTAACGCTTCGCGCCTTACCTCATGAAGATCTGATGTCTTCTGCCGCCTAAGATGTCTTCTGCCTTCTCATCCGGCTTCGATCATCGGCATCTGTGAGGAGGACGGCGGCGCGGCTCCGGGACGAACCCCAGGTGAGACCTGTGTTCCGACTCCCTCTGGAGCTAATGGTGTCCAGTAGCCTTAGAAGCAGTGCCCAACTTGACAAGCCAGCTCTGCTTCTCTCTCTTCGGTCCCACGATGCAGGGAGCCTGTTGCCAACAGGACTCCCTGAAAATAAAAAACCGAACAAAATTCTTCTTCAACAGAAAACTCTGGAGAGCTCTCTGCAGTGCACCCATTCTCCTCTGGGCACAAGATCTAACTGAGGTCTGGAGGAGGGGCATAGAGGGAGGAGCCAGTGCACACCCATAGTCAAAGTTCTTTTTAGGTGCCCTATCTCCTGCGGAGCGCGTCTATACCCCATGGTCCTTTACGGAGTCCCAAGCATCCTCTAGGACGTAAGAGAAATAATAATAATTTTGTGCATTAAACACAGTTTGTGTACACAGAACCATCAGAAAGCGAAGGTGTCACAGTCTCAGTCATGGTAAAACCATTCTGTACTTCGGAATATTCAGTTTTTCAGAATTTTCTATATGGGAGACTCAACCTGCCATATATTGGCAACATAAAAATGTGATTTGATCTTAGATTGTGTCACATACATATATTGACCTGAGCCCATATCATTCAGGCAACTGTCAGATACATAATTCTATTTTATGACATACAGCAAGCTCTTTAGCAACAATCAGTTCTTTAGAGACCCCCACATCAAATGATCATACACCATCCATAGTTGCCTACTTTCTGTGTCACGGAAGGAGGGGAGACGATGCTTGCCACTACGGGAGCGGAGCCGTGCTATCACGTCACTAGGCCTCGCCCCCAAAACGACATGAATCACAGGAGAGGGTGGGGCCAAATTATACAAATGTGCATCATTTAGCCCTGCCCCCTGGCTTTTTACACACTGCTGGATTCATCTGCCATTTCCAATACGAGTTTGGGGCTCTATGTAGACACTTTATCAAATTCCACTTTTTATGAAACACTTCCAATAACGAACATATACTATAAGTAGCTATAATTAATATAATTAATGAAAGCAACACAGATGTGAAAAATTAATTTCTAATATTGTACATACGTGTTGTCTTCTTGTATTTCATCCAGTAAGGTTTCTGGGTAATTGTTATCAACTTTCACATCGGGGATCTTTGGTTCAGTCATTCTATCTCTTAAGTCACGCAACCAAGAAAACCACTGTAGAATGGAACAGTGACATGGGATAAAGACAATATCAAACGTAAAATATCCGAGTTAGTTATCAACATCATAGGAGCACACTAAAAAAAAAACATGATTAAATAAATAGGAAAGCCACTTATTTACATGTCAATTAATATAAATAGTATAATCTATTAAATTCCACCTCTATGATACTTTTTCAACTTATTTTGCACACGTTTCAATGCCCACAGCACATTAATTACATATATATCGATGGATGATTTTCAGGTGGTTTATGGTATAAGGGCCCTCATTCCGAGTTGTTCGCTCGTTCTTTTTCATCGCATCGCAGTGAAAATCCGCTTAGTACGCATGCGCAAAGTTCGCACTGCGACTGCGCCAAGTAACTTTACTATGAAGAAAGTATTTTTACTCACGGCTTTTTCTTCGCTCCGGCGATCGTAATGTGATTGACAGGAAATGGGTGTTACTGGGCGGAAACACGGCGTTTCAGGGGCGTGTGGCTGAAAACGCTACCGTTTCCGGAAAAAACGCAGGAGTGGCCGGAGAAACGGTGGGAGTGCCTGGGCGAACGCTGGGTGTGTTTGTGACGTCAACCAGGAACGACAAGCACTGAACTGATCGCACAGGCAGAGTAAGTCTGGAGCTACTCTGAAACTGCTAAGTAGTTAGTAATCGCAATATTGCGAATACATCGGTCGCAATTTTAAGAAGCTAAGATTCACTCCCAGTAGGCGGCGGCTTAGCGTGTGTAACTCTGCTAAATTCGCCTTGCGACCGATCAACTCGGAATGAGGGCCAAGATTCACTGTCATATATGCCAACACAATCTAATATATAAAAATTAAAATTTGTCCTTCTATCATTCTGTCCTTTTGTCTTTATTTCTATACAAATCCACAGTTTAAAAGCGAAGATCGTGAAATTTCACATACAAGCGTATTAAAACATGGCGGAGGCAACTAAAACAATTTGAAATCCCTAGCATCCCTAGGTGGGGTGGGAGACAGCAGCACAGAGTATATCAGGAGGCAGCATAACTCCGGAATTGCTGGAGCAATGTACTCAAAAATTGGTACACATATGCCTTACAATCTGGAAACAAACACTGTGGGGGGAAGACACCCCTAGCACCCTTAGGGGTGAGGCAGCAGCACTGAGTATTTCAGCAGACAGCATAACTCTGGAATGCCTGCAGCCATTTACAACAATCTTGGTTCACATATGACTTACAGTCTGGAAACAAACACTATGGGGGTCAGACACTCCGAGCACCCCTAGGGGTGGGACAGCAGCACAGAGTATGTCTGCAGCCAGCAAACCTGTGTAAGACCTGGAGCAATTTACACCAAACTTGGTACACATCTGACTTAAAATCTTGGAACAAACTCTGTGGGGGTTAGACACCCCTAGGAGTGGAACAGCAGCACAGAGTATTTCAGGAGACGGCATAAATCCCGAATGGCTAGACCAATTTACAACAAACTGGGTACATACTACACATATGACTTACACTCATGAAACAAACAATGTGGGGGTCAGACACCCCTAGCAGACATAGGGGTGGGACAGCAGCACAGAGTATGTCAGCAGACAGCATAACTCTGAAAGGCCTGGAGCAATTTACACCAAACTTGGTACACAGCTGACTTACAATCTCGAAAACACCCCTAGCACCCTTAGGGGTGGGACAGTGGCACAGAGTATTTCAGAAGACAGCATAACTCCCGAATGGCTAGACTAATTTAGAACAAACTGGGTACACATATGACTTACACTCGGGAAACAAACAATGTGGGGGTCAGACACCCCTAGCACCCCTAGGGGTGGGACAGCAGCACAGAGTATGTCAGCAGGCAGCATAACTGTGGAAGGCCTGGAGCAACTTACACCAAACTTGGTACACATCTGACTTACACTCTGGGAACAAACTCTGTGGGGGTTAGACACCCCATGCTCCCCTAGGGGTGGGACAGCAGCACCGGGGATTTCAGGAGACAGCATAACTCCAGAACAAACTTGGTACACATATGACTTACAAGCTGGGAACAAACACTTTGGGGGTAAGACACCCATAGCATCCCTAGAGTTGAGGCAGCAGCACAGAGTTTTTCAGCAGACAGCATAACTCTGAAATGCCTGGAGCAGTTTACACCAAACTTGCTACACATATTACTTACACTCTGGGAACAAACACTGTGGGGGTAACACACCACTAGCACCCCTAGGGGTGGGCCAGCAGCACAGACTATATCAGGACATGCATGATATGTCAGTGATGACAGGGCTGCATGTGACAGGGCCAGTGACAGATGTGAGGAGGGGAATGGAGGTAGCATGAACCCACACACTGAGAGTTATATAGTGCAAGTAGCAGGGTCCCCCAGCAGCACATTGGGTTTTCATTTTATTGATGTGTATAACATTTTTTTTTTGCTTTTTTATACTATGTTATTTATACTGTGTGTTTAATATTTAAATTAATTTTGTAAACAAACATTCTTAAAATCCCAGGCAATGCTGGGTACTCCAGCTAGTACTTAATAAATCTAGCCACACAGCAGTATGGCAATGTGGATCATCAACATGTGTGATGCTTGATAATAATCCCATTTCACTTATTTTGTTGATATAAATTTGAGTATTTTGAAGATAACTACGGGCCCGATTCAGAAATGGGCACAGGAGATCTGCCGCATGCAAATTTCCGATTATCGGAAATCAGCAGCTGCGCAAGGCCCAGTTTGTGCATTCGCAGAAAAGGCCTTGAAATGTGGCCATATTTCCACTCTACCACTGCCTGATTGACAGGCAGTGGCGTTGAGGGGTATGGGGGAGGCCTGTGTTCAGGGAAACAGGGTCGCGTCACCCCTATTTTCTGGGAAGGGAGAGCCAATGGTCTGCGTGTCACCACGCACACTTCCTGTCCTCGCAGACCTCCCTTCCAACGGTCACCTGTATAAGTTGAGGTTTACTCAGCTGGCCATCAGGGGGAAAATCACAACCGATGGTCACGATGTTGGATCCCAGCTTGCTACGTTGGTTTCAGGGCTGGGATCGCAGCTACATGCCGAAGGCTTCTCTTCTACTGAGACGTCTCCTATATGCTATCTCCTTTAAATTGGATGTTAATTCAAAGCTGCTTACAAATGGCACTGAATTTC
Source organism: Pseudophryne corroboree (assembly GCF_028390025.1). Lineage (NCBI taxonomy): Eukaryota > Metazoa > Chordata > Amphibia > Anura > Myobatrachidae > Pseudophryne > Pseudophryne corroboree. The sequence continues at coordinate 143,901,048 of NC_086448.1, read as the reverse complement.
CATCTATCTCTGAATCAGGTATATAACAGTCATCTTCCAGACAATTTTGCAGCAGGCAATACCATATCCCACAGAACTTTCATTTCATATACTATATACTCTATACAGTTGACAGATCAACACTGAAGGTTAGCATGAACAAAAAACAACAACAAAAAAACAAAATTTTACTTAAATGATAAAGAAATAATAAAAAATAAAGGCTATAAAAGTCAGTTTAAATATTTTTTTAGAAAGCTTTCAAAATTGATTGATGCATGTGACATACAGTAGCTTGGTCAGTGTCACAATACTAGAGGAAAAGGAATACCATTTGAACCAGGGAAGTATAGACTTGAGAAGTTGATTTCAATAGAATTGTTTCCTTTTTCTACTTACTAAGTAACAGACTTATTTTATTTCATCATAAATGTTTCAGAATTTATATAAAAATAAATATCTAGAAATGTATGACAATTTTTGAAAAAGTTTTCTTTGGCATAAATATAAATCACAATTACAATATGTTCAAAAAATTTAACATTTAATTATAGCAAAACTTAAAGAAAGTTAATTACTGACCTGTTTTGTAGCAGTTACTTTTAAGAACGATTTCACCTGGTTTGTTCATTTATATGACAGCACAGTGGCTGATTGCTCAGCTCTGAGTCACATAATTTAATTATTAAAGAGAATGAGTTTAAAGGTCAGTATTGCACAAGTCTTATATTATGCAGTAAATTTTTCATTTTTAGCAATGAGTGATCATGCCCCCACCCCTAGCAAAGTGCACATCTCTATCTCTCCCTGTTGTGCACAAACGGGGTCCCAACTTTCCACAGCCCCTAGTCTCCTGAGCTCCTCTTTCAAGGTAACTCTTATTCTTTCTTATAAGTACTCGCATGGACGTGGTCTCCAATAGCTGAACACATGGTCTCCTGCAGTTAACAATCAAAAGGGCTAAGACTACAGGGACCCCCTTCACAGTAGATAACACTGCTACTCATTCGTTTTAGGCATGACATGAGCCGGAACTCCACTCACGGTCATACAGCAAATGTTAAGCAGCAGATTCCCTCTTGTGGATTCCATACTATTTTTCATGTGGTGTGTGAAACTGTATTTTCCAGGAGACTCTTTAACATTAAATATTTGTGATCATTGTTTCACAGTGGTTGAGATTACTGGTCTCATTAATGAACTGTTATGTCTTACCAACAAGAGACCGAGAATCATTTTTCATGTGTAATTTCTTCTTTCTTGACTCTTTTTTAACCATTATTATATTTTCATCTCCATCTATTTGGAAGCATTCCCACATTTTCTCTACCTAATTTATGCAGGATCACCACTTTTAAAAACTAGCAACCTTGCTAGACAGTCCTTTCCTAAAGGAAACATTTGGGTTCAATCAGGATTGAAATAATTCAAGCGTCATTAGATATTTGCTCTTGGACGTTTTACTCAATTGCTACATTCATTTTACAGAATTCTCAATAAAAGTTAAGTTTTATACAATAGCAATATCTCCTTTTGAAGCATAGTGTGAACCTAAAAGGGGGTGTATCTGACGAGATTGCTTAGAAATTAAGCACACATCACTCTGTGTGTATGCCCCACAGCGATAGCAATGCGCGACCCCACTGACTCTAGATTGGCCTGTATGCAAAATCTAGTTCGATCGCTCACTTCACAACAGGTGAAGTGAGCATTCCCCCCTCGCTCAGCACGCATCGCGCCCTTTGCTGAGCGTCCAGAGATGTGTGCTGAGCGGTCTGTGCTAGAATGTTCAGCACTCATCTCTGGGAGAAATCGGCCCGTGTGTACCTCCCTTAAGTGTGCACCATCATGTGAGTTATTTTTCTTGTTTTTGCAGACGTACTGTACGGTATATACCACTTACAGTGACACAAAATAAGGGGGTGAGATATAGAAGATCTACACTAACTAGATAGTCATTAGGTTGACCCCATATGTTTGACATGCATTAGGTCAACAGGCAGAGGTGTAGCGTGTAGCCATAGCACCCGGAGCAAGCTCATGCCATGGCGTCCCCATCCCATATATACATAAAGACATCCCCATCACTTTCTCCAGCTACAGCCCCCTTCACCATCCACAGCCCACACATTACGCCATGTAGCGCCATATACACATTACGCCAGGTAGCCCCATATACACGTTACGCCAGGTAGAGACATATACACATTATACCGGGTGGCCCCATATACTGCCAAGTAGTCCTATATACAATTTACACCAGGTATCCCTTACGTACACATTACACCAGGTAGCCCCATATACACATTACGCCAGGTAGCCCCATATACACCGCCACACAGTAATTGGGGCAGTGCCCTGTCACTGCCTCCCTATCAACCCATATGCAGTATTCACTCTGGTGTGTCTGTCGCCACAGCTTCAAACTCTGCATCACTGGTGGAGCTGGGAGAAGCCACTGTGGAGATCAGTGAAGGAGCTTGAAGCAGGACGTCACTAAAGTAGCCGGGACTCGGTAGCGGGCGCCCAGCATTGTCTGCACAACATTAGTTGCTGGTGGCACCTGCTTCCCAAGTTAGTGAATGTACAGTCCGCATGGCTATTAGAGCCGAGGCAGGTCCTAGCGCCCACCGTCTCTTATGAGACTGATGATTAACTGCAGTCTGATAAAAAAAAAAGATTCCAGGAATGCGGGCCTGGGACAGTGCAAGACGGGGGACACACTTAAGCTTGTGTGTGTGTGTGTGGGGGGGGGGGGCATGATTACATACTGTACACACTGGTGCCTGGGACAGTACACGTGGGCACACGCACACTGTAGCATGTCGACCATATGGTGTCCTACGGTGGACCTGTTGACTGTCAACCAAGATACTGTCGACCTATACATCAGATCCCAAAAATAAGAATTTACTTACCGATAATTCTATTTCTCGGAGTCCGTAGTGGATGCTGGGGTTCCTGAAAGGACCATGGGGAATAGCGGCTCCGCAGGAGACAGGGCACAAAAGTAAAGCTTTTACAGGTCAGGTGGTGTGTACTGGCTCCTCCCCCTATGACCCTCCTCCAGACTCCAGTTAGGTACTGTGCCCGGACGAGCGTACACAATAAGGGAGGATTTTGAATCCCGGGTAAGACTCATACCAGCCACACCAATCACACCGTACAACTTGTGATCTAAACCCAGTTAACAGTATGATAACAGAGGAGCCTCTGAAAGATGGCTTCCTAAACAATAACCCGAATTAGTTAACAATAACTATGTACAAGTATTGCAGATAATCCGCACTTGGGATGGGCGCCCAGCATCCACTACGGACTCCGAGAAATAGAATTATCGGTAAGTAAATTCTTATTTTCTCTATCGTCCTAAGTGGATGCTGGGGTTCCTGAAAGGACCATGGGGATTATACCAAAGCTCCCAAACGGGCGGGAGAGTGCGGATGACTCTGCAGCACCGAATGAGAGAACTCCAGGTCCTCCTTTGCCAGGGTATCAAATTTGTAAAAATTTACAAACGTGTTCTCCCCTGACCACGTAGCTGCTCGGCAGAGTTGTAATGCCGAGACCCCTCGGGCAGCCGCCCAAGATGAGCCCACCTTCCTTGCGGAATGGGCCTTAACAGATTTAGGCTGTGGCAGGCCTGCCACAGAATGTACAAGTTGAATTTTGTTACAAATCCAACGAGCAATCGACTGCTTAGAAGCAGGTGCACCCAACTTGTTGGGTGCATACAGTATAAACAGCGAGTCAGATTTTCTGACTCCAGCCGTCCTTTAAATGTATATTTTTAAGGCTCTGACAACGTCCAACAACTTGGAGTCCTTCAAGTCGTCTGTAGCCGCAGGCACTACAATAGGCTGGTTCAGGTGAAACGCTGATACCACCTTAGGGAGAAAATGCGGACGCGTCCGCAGCTCTGCCCTATGTCGAATGGAAAATTAAATAAGGGCTTTTATAAAACAAAGCCGCCAGTTCAGATACTCTCCCGGCCGAAGCCAGGGCCAGTAACATAGTCACTTTCCATGTGAGATATTTCAAATCCACATTCTTTAGTGGTTCAAACCAATTGGATTTGAGGAAATCTAAAACTACATTTAGATCCCACGGTGCCACCTTAGGCACCACAGGAGGCTGTATATGCAGTACTCCTTTGATAAAAATCTGGACCTCAGGGACTGAGGCCAATTCTTTTTGAAAGAATATTGATAGGGCCGAAATTTGAACCTTAATAGATCCCAATTTGAGACCCCTAGACAATCCTGATTGCAGGAAATGTAGGAAAACGACCCAGTTGAAATTCCTCCATCGGAGCACTCCGCTGCTCGCACCACGCAACATATTTTCGCCAAATACGGCGATAATGCTTCGCGGTGACTTCCTTCCTTGCCTTTATCAAGGTAGGAATGACTTCTTCTGGAATGCCTTTTCCTTTTAGGATCTGGCATTCAAACGCCATGCCGTCAAACGCAGCCGCGGTAAGTCTTGAAAAAGACAAGGACCCTGCTGAAGCAGGTCCCTTCTCAGAAGTAGAGGCCACGGATCGTCCGTGACCATCTCTTGAAGTTCCGGGTACCAAGTCCTTCTTGGCCAATCCGGAGCCACTAGTCTTACTCCTCTTTGCCGTATAATCCTCAATACCTTTGGTATGAGAGGCAGAGGAGGAAACACATATACCGACTGGTACACCCAAGGTGTTACCAGCGCGTCCACAGCTATTGCCTTCGGATCTCTTGACCTGGCGCAATACCTGTCCAGTGTATTGTTGAGGCGAGACGCCATCCTGTCCACCATTGGTTTTACCCAACGGTTTAATAGCATGTGGAAAACTTCTGGATGAAGTCCCCACTCTCCCGGGTGAAGGTCGTGTCTGCTGAGGAAGTCTGCTTCCCAGTTGTCCACGCCCGGGATGAATACTGCTGACAGTGCTATCACGTGATTCTCCGCCCAGCGAAGGATCCTGGCAGCTTCTGCCATTGCCCTCCTGCTTCTTGTGCCGCCCTGTCTGTTTACATGGGCGACTGCCGTGATGTTGTCCGACTGGATCAACACCGGTCTTCCTTGAAGCAGAGGTTCCGCCTGGCTTAGAGCATTGTAGATTGCTCTTAGTTCCAGAATGCTTATGTGAAGAGACTTTTTCAGGCTCGACCACACTCCCTGGAAATTTCTTCCCTGTGTGACTGCTCCCCAGCCTCTCAGGCTGGCATCCGTGGTCACCAGGATCCAATCCTGCATGCCGAATCTGCGGCCCTCCAATAGATGAGCCTCCTGCAACCACCACAGAAGGGATACCCTTGTCCTCGGCGACAGGGTTATCCGCAGGTGCATCTGAAGATGCGACCCTGACCATTTGTCCAACAGATCCCTTTGCATGGAATCTGCCGAAAGGGATTGCTTCGTAAGAAGCTACCATTTTTTCCCAGGACTCTTGTGCATTGATGTACAGACACCTTTCCTGGTTTTAGGAGGTTCCTGACCAGGTCAGATAACTCCTTGGCTTTTTCTTTGGGAAGAAAAACCTTTTTCTGAACTGTGTCCAGAATCATCCCCAGGAACAGCAGACGAGTTGTCGGCATTAATTGGGATTTTGGAATATTCAGAATCCATCCGTGCTGCTTTAGCACCTCTTGAGATAGTGCTAAACCCATCTCTAGCTGTTCTCTGGACCTTGCCCTTATTAGGAGATCGTCCAAGTATGGGATAATTAATACGCCTTTTCTTCGAAGAAGAAATATTATCTCGGCCATTACCTTTGTAAAGACCCGAGGTGCCGTGGACAAACCAAACGGCAGCGTCTGAAACTGATAGTGACAGTTTTGTACAACGAACCTGAGGTACCCCTGGTGTGAGGGGTAATTGGAACGTGGAGATACGCATCCTTGATGTCCAAGGATACCATAAAGTCCCCTTCTTCCAGGTTCGCTATCACTGCTCTGAGTGACTCCATCTTGAACTTGAACTTCTTTATGTACAGGTTCAAGGACTTCAGATTTAGAATAGGCCTTACCGAGCCATCCGGCTTCGGTACCACAAAAAGAGTGGAATAATACCCCTTCCCTTGTTGTAGAAGAGGTACCTTGACTATCACCTGCTGAGAATACAGCTTGTGAATGGCTTCCAAAACCGTCTCCCTTTCTGAGGGGGACGTTGGTAAAGCAGACTTCAGGAAACGGCGAGGTGGCTCTGTCTCTAATTTCAACCTGTACCCCTGAGATATTATCTGCAGGATCCAGGGATTTACCTGCGAGTGAGCCCACTGCGCGCTGTAATTCTTGAGACGACCGCCTACCGCCCCCGAGTCCGCTTGCGAAGCCCCAGCGTCATGCTGAGGCTTTTGTAGAAGCCGGGGAGGGCTTCTGTTCCTGGGAAGGAGCTGCCTGTTGCTGTCTCTTCCCTCGTCCTCTGCCTCGTGGCAGATATGAATAGCCCTTTGCTCTCTTATTTTTAAAGGAACGAAAGGGCTGCGGTTGAAAGGTCGGTGCCTTTTTCTGTTGGGGAGTGACTTGAGGTAGAAAGGTGGATTTCCCGGCCGTAGCTGTGGCCACCAAATCCGATAGACCGACCCCAAATAACTCCTCTACGCATCGCCTGTCCACTGTCGTGTCCATAAAGCTCTTCTGGCCGAAATGGACATAGCACTTACCCGTGATGCCAGTGTGCAGATATCTCTCTGTGCATCACGCATATAAAGAAATGCATCCTTTATTTGTTCTAACGACAGTAAAATATTGTCCCTGTCCAGGGTATCAATATTTTCGATCAGGGACTCTGACCAAACTACCCCAGCACTGCACATCCAGGCAGTCGCAATAGCTGGTCGTAGTATAACACCTGCATGTGTGTATATACCTTTTTGGATATTTTCCATCCTCCTATCTGATGGATCTTTAAGTGCGGCCGTCTCAGGAGAGGGTAACGCCACTTGTTTTGATAAGCGTGTTAGCGCTTTGTCCACCCTAGGAGGTGTTTCCCAGCGCTCCCTAACCTCTGGCGGGAAAGGGTATAAAGCCAATAACTTCTTTGAAATTAGCAGTTTTTTATCGGGGCACCCCACGCTTCATCACACACGTCATTTAATTCTTCTGATTCGGTAAAAACTACTGGTAGTTTTTTCACACCCCACATAATACCCTGTTTAGTGGTACCTGTAGTATCAGCTAAATGTAACATCTCCTTTATTGCCAAAATCATATAACGTGTGGCCCTACTGGAAAATACGGTTGATTCGTCACCTTCACCACCGGAATCAGTGCCTGTGTCTGGGTCTGTGTCGACCGACTGAGGCAAGGGCGTTTTACAGCCCCTGACGGTGTTTGAGGCGCCTGGACAGGCACTAATTGAGTGTCCGGCCGCCTCATGTCGGCAAACGACTGCTTAAGCGAGTTGACGCTATCCCGTAATTCCACAAATAAAGGCATCCATTCTGGTGTCGACCCCCTAGGAGGTGACATCCTCATATTTGGCAATTGCTCCGCCTCCACACCAATAACGTCCTCATACATGTCGACACACACGTACCGACACACAGCAGACACACAGGGAATGCTCTATACGAAGACAGGACCCACTAGCCCTTTGGGGAGACAGAGGGAGAGTCTGCCAGCACACACCAAAAAGCGCTATATATGACAGGGATAGCCTTATGATTAAGTGCTCCCTTATAGCTGCTTTTATATTAATATATTGCCATTTATTTTGCCCCCCCTCTCTGTTATACCCTGTTTCTGTAGTGCAGTGCAGGGGAGAGACCTGGGAGCCTTCCTGACCAGCGGAGCTGTGACAGAAAATGGCGCCGTGTGCTGAGGAGATAGGCCCCGCCCCTTTTTCGGCGGGCTCGTCTCCCGCTATTTAGTACATTTAGGCAGGGGTAAATATCTCCATATAGCCTCTGGGGCTATATGTGAGGTATTTTTAGCCTTTTTAAAGGTTTTCATTTGCCTCCCAGGGCGCCCCCCCCCAGCGCCCTGCACCCTCAGTGACTGCCGTGTGAAGTGTGCTGAGAGGAAAATGGCGCACAGCTGCAGTGCTGTGCGCTACCTTAAGAAGACTGCAGGAGTCTTCAGCCGCCGATTCTGGACCTCTTCTTGCTTCAGCATCTGTGAGGGGGCCGGCGGCGTGGCTCCGGTGACCATCCAGGCTGTACCTGTGATCGTCCCTCTGGAGCTTCATGTCCAGTAGCCAAGAAGCCAATCCATCCTGCACGCAGGTGAGTTCACTTCTTCTCCCCTCTGTCCCTCGTTGCAGTGATCCTGTTGCCAGCAGGAATCACTGTAAAATAAAAAACCTAAGCTAAACTCTCTAAGCAGCTCTTTATGAGAGCCACCTAGAATTGCACCCTTCTCGGCCGGGCACAAAAATCTAACTGGAGTCTGGAGGAGGGTCATAGGGGGAGGAGCCAGTACACACCACCTGACCTGTAAAAGCTTTACTTTTGTGCCCTGTCTCCTGCGGAGCCGCTATTCCCCATGGTCCTTTCAGGAACCCCAGCATCCACTTAGGACGATAGAGAAATAAGGAATATGTTTCTTGGTGGAACTACAAAGTGGTGGCCACAGGCTTTCTCTCTCTCTCTATATATATATATATATATATATATATATATATATATATATATATGTATATATTGTATATATATATATATATATATACATACTGTATGTATATATATATATATATATATATATATATAATCCAGTGCAGAAATATTCTCTCCCTCATTCTTTTTTTACATTTATATGAAAGCACAGCGGCTGATAATTCAGTGCTGAGTCACACAATGTAATTATTAAGAGAATGAGATTAAAGGTCGGTATTGCACAAGTATTATGTAGTAGAGTTATTCTCCACATTTTTGGCAATAAGTGATAATATTTCCAGTTCCATGACAATCATCTTAAGTGTTTTGTAAGAAAGTATTCTAGTTAACTACTTTTGGTATAGTTATTGTGCAAAGTTTTAACAAAATTACCTAATCATTTGAATTAAACATTACATAGCTGAATAGTTGATGACTAGTTTAGAATATATTGGGATAACAGAAACAAAGAATTTGATGGCATATTAGAACCATATGGTCCAACCAGTCTGCCCTTTATAGGGTATATGGTTAGTTTAGGGGATTGGGCTATGGTTTAGGGTATTAGGGTTGGTTTAGGGGATTGGGTTAGGGTATAAGGATAGAGTGTATTACAGTTGGTTTAGCAGTTTGGGCTAAGCGTTAGGGTATTAGGGATAGGGTATTAGTGTTAGTTTAGCGGATTGGGTTAGGGTATTAGGGATAGGGTATTACGGTTAGTTTAGGGGATTGGGTTAGGGTATTATGGAGAGGGTATTACTGTTAGTTTAGGGAAATGGGTTAGTGTATTAGGGTTAGTGTATTAGTGATAATATATTGGGGTTGGTTTAGCAGTTTGGGCTAAGAGTTAGAGTATTAGGGATAGGGTATTTCAGTTAGTTTAGGGGACTGGGTCAGGGTATTAGGGATAGGGTATTATGGTTAGTTTAAGGGATTGGGTTAGGGTATTAGGGTTAGTGTATTAAGGATAGTATACTGGGGTTGGTTTAGCAGTTTTGGCTAAGAGTTAGTGTATTAGGGATGGGGTATTACGGTTAGTTTAGGAGATTGGGTTAGGGTATTAGGGATGGGATATTATGGTTAATTTAGGGGATTGGGTTAGGGTATTAGGGTTAGTTTATTAGGAATAGTATATTGGGGTTGGTTTAGCAGTTTTGGATAAGAGTTAGGGTATTAGGGATAGGGTATTACGGTTAGTTTAGGGGACTGGGTTAGGGTATTAGGGATAGGATATAAGGGTTGGTTTAAGCTATTATACACTATCTCCAGTGCTAAGTCATCACTTTGCCTAGTAAGAAAACACAAAACAGCAGGTAGTAATCCTGACCATAAACCTTTAAGGGGAGTATACAATTACCCACAGTCGATGACCATGGGTAATTGTATCGCTGGGGACTATCCTACTAGCCCTGATACAGTGGGGTCCCCCCATCAATGCCGGCACTTATCGTGGATTATGCTTTGGGTGCCTCAGGTACCAGAAGAATAAGCCACGATAAGCAGCTGCCGAAGCCGTGATAACACATTATCCTCATTCCCATGTGTTTTTGCTCGATCGTGGGTCAGTTTTTGGCCAATTAAAATGGTCCCTAATCAGAGGCAGAACTCTGGGAGGCAACGGAGTCATCTGCCGCCGGGCTCCTGCTCTGAAGGGGGCACCTCTCCTCCCATTCTGTGACACCATTGAATTAAATTAATTGATTTGATAGCTGCCGCTGTCTTTTCATTGGCAGACTTCCTCACTGGTCCCTGCACCTTACAAATCACACCCTCTTTATTATACTGAATAGTCACATTTTACAAGTGTCACACCCAAGATTAGAAACCACAACCTATTACACTGGAAGCAGGCACCTTACTGATGAAGCTGTTCGCTCCTGTATAGGAAATATGAGAATTTTAACTATATGAAGATACTTCTCTGACAATTACACGTAACTTCATATAGTTAGAATTCTCATGCTTCCTCTATAGGAGCAAATAACTCCATCAGTAAAGTGTCTGCTGTTAGTGTAACAGGTCATGGGTTCTAATCCTGGGTATGACTGCTAAGAAATGTCTTTTATTTTAAATCACACAATTAAATGTATAAATACAGTACATACATATTTTTTTTTTCATAACACTACATACACATACACATACACACACTTACTTATCTTAATATAGGAAATAGGGGGGCACCAATATTTATCTTGCCTCCGGGCAACTGGGACGAACTTACGCCACTGTCCCTAATTGGATACCGTGGTAATAACTATCGGTTATTAATGGATTGGATCTAATTGGATACCCACCTAAAACTAGTATACAAATCAGGAAACACTATCCCAAAATATAATACATCTTTATACAGGAACTGGTCAACTGTATCCCAATTTAGATATATCTATGCTCCAAACCAGTCTGCATTAAACACAATCTGATTTCTCTTACGTCCTAGAGGATACTGGGGTTCCATTTAGTACCATGGGGTATCGACGGGTCCACTAGCAACCATGGGCACTTTAAGAATTTGATAGTGTGGGCTGGCTCCTCCCTCTATGCCCCTCCTACCAGACTCAGTTTAGAAAATGTGCCTGGAGGAGCCGGTCACACTTATGGAAGCTCCTGAAGAGTTTTATGTATTTATTCTATATGTTTGCTATTTTCAGGCAGGGCTGGTTGGCACAAGCCTGCCTGCTTCGTGGGACTTAGGGGGGGGGGGGGGGGGGGGAAGGGCCCAACCTCTTGAAGGATTAATGGTCCTGTTCCCTGCTGACAGGACACTGAGCTCCGGAGGGAACTATTCACAAGCCCCACCACAGCGAGCGTACATTCCCGCAGCACGCCACCACCCCTAACAGAGCCAGAAGAAAGAAGAGTGGTGAGTACTAAGCCAGCATCCCGACTAGTGGGTCACCGGCCATTAAGGCAGCATGAGGGTACGGAGACGCACGGCTTCTAACCGGGGCGGAATGTGTCTCCAGACACAGTGCACAGCTACATCTCAGTACACTGTGCACAGTACCCACACTGGCCTTCAAACGGTTTTCTCTCCATTTTAAGCACCAGATGATCTCTGCCAGTATAAAAAAAATGGGAAGACCGCGTACCATTGAAGGGGCGGGGCCTTCACTATGAGCGGATCCAGCAGCTCACCAGTGCAATTTTTCCCTCTGCAGTGGACACAGACGCTGACTGACAGGGATGCCCAGCTCCTCCGTAGAGACTCCAGATTACCTCAGCGGTACCAGGGGGTCATAGCAGGGGGGAGTGATTATTAGTGTACTTAGGGGGTCATTACGACACGATCACACGCTGCACTTCTTCGCAGCCGTGCGATCGGGTCGGAACTGCGGATGCGCGGTGGCCGCATTGGGCAGGCACGTTGTTGCCCGAGATGGTGCCGCAAATGAAAAAAGCGGTCACGACGGAGACGGCAAGAAGATTTACAGTAGGAAGGCGTTCCGGGGGGTCAATTGAGCGTTTTCCGGGAGTGGTTCGGTGAACGCAGACGTGTCCAGGCGTTTGGAGGGCGGATGTCTGACGTCAATTCAAGGACCTGCATTGCTGGATCGATCACACGGGGTAAGTAACTTATACCCTGGTCTACTTCTACACAATACTTTTTTTGCATAGCAGGGCTGCACAAGCGTTCACAGCCTTGCTATGAAAAATAGCCCTCCCCCATAGGCGGCGTCTAGTTGATCGCACAGGCAGCAAAAAGTTGCTACGTGCGACCCCCTTATTCTGCGACCCGGCTAAGCTTGGCATTAGCGATAAGGGCGTGGTGTGCTTAACCTTTTCGTGTGTGTGTGTGTGTGCTGTCACATTTACATTATGTCAGGCAAAGAGTGTGTTTCTTGAACAACGGAGTGTTCCTCCTCACCAGGGGGCTCACTACTGGGTACTCTGGACAGTGCACCTTCCCAGAATAGTGGGGCTGAACCAGAGTGGGTTAATTCCACATAGATTGTAAGCTTGCGAGCAGGGCCTTCCTACCTCTGTCTGTCTGTTTTTACCCAGTTTTGTTCTATTACTGTTGTTCTAATTGTAAAGTGCAACGGAATATGCTGCGCTATATAAGAAACTGTTAATAAATAATAATAAATAAATTAAGGGAATGATCTCAAATATTTCTACAAAGCTATTCAGCAATGAGAAAGAGATGCAATACAAAAGACAGACTGTGGATGAGTTTATGAATAGAGACTCAATCCCCAAACCAGCGTCCCAGTCCCCTCCCATTTAACCGCAAAAACGATCTCTGGCCCATATCCTGCAGTCTGACTCTGATGCTGATGGGTCAGTCATGGAGAAGGGTGAGGTGGATTTGGAGTGGGCGGATGCTACTCTATCACAGGGAATAGAGGCTCTTATAGAGGCTATCAGAGATGTTCTGCAAATTCCTGATAAGGTGTCAGAGGAGTGTAAGGAATCTTATTTTAATGTAAAAAAGAAGTCCTCAGTCACTTTTCCTGCGTCAAAGGAATTGAATACCCTGTTTGAAGAACTGTGGGTTAATCCTGATAAGAAATTTCAAATCCCTAAAAGGTTGCTCTCATCTTTTCCTACTCCTTTAGAGGATAGGGAAAAATGGGAAAATCCACGATAGTGGACGCATCAGTCTCTAGGCTGTCAAGTAAAATTGTATTGCCTGTTCATGGTGCAGCCTCTCTAAAAGATACAGCTGATCGTAAAATTGAGACTACACTCAAATCATTGTACACAGCTGCTGAGGTGGCCCAAAGACCCACTATTGCATGTGCATGGATCACAAAATCCATTGCTAAATGGCGGGGTAAACTAATTGAGGGGTTAGATTCCTTGTCTAGGGGGGATGTTATTTTACTCCAGCAGCGTATACAGGACTCTGCAAACTTTATGGTGAAAGCCATAAAAAAAGATTGGTTTGCTTAATGCACGCACCACTGCTATGGCAGTGTCAGCACGCAGGGGCTTGTGGCTACGCGAGTGGACTGCTGATGTGGACTACAGGAACGGCGTGGATGGCCTGCCATTCACAGAAGAGGCCTTGTTTGGAGACAAACTAGACAAATGGATCTCAAAAGTTACTGCGGGTAAGTCTGCGTATCTTCCTTCCCCAGCCAGGAAAGCTTATTCAGCTTCAAATTGACAGTCCTTTCAGACAGCCAAGTTTAAGGGAAAATCCAGAGGTGCTTCTACATCTTCCAGAGGTGCAAGAGGTAAACCATGCAAACCAGCAACTGCAGGTGCTCAGGAACAGAGCTCAGGCTCTGCTCCCTCAAAGCCTTCAGCATGACGGTGGACCGCGATGCCTAGAAGGCTGTCAGGTGGGATCCACAACTAAAGTTCTTCAGTTACATCTGGTCAAGTTCGTGCTGGGATCCCTGGGTCATAGATCTTATTTCCTAGGGCTACAGACTGGAGTTCCAAGACCTCCCACCTCACAGATTCTTCAAATCAGGCTTACCAGCTTCACAAGAGGCAAGTATAACTTTACAGCAGGCCATCCAAAAACTGGTACAGACTCAAGTCATTGTTCCAGTTCCACCTCATCTGCACAACAAGGGGTACTATTCCAACTTGTTTGTAGTACCAAAACCGGATGGTTCGGTACGACCAATTCTGAACCTCAAGTCCTTGAATCCGTTCTTAAGAGTGTTCAAGTTCAAGATGGAGTCTCTGAGAGCAGTGATCTCAGGTCTGGAGGAGGGGGAATTCCTTGTATCTCTGGATATCAAGGATGCGTACCTTCACATTCCGATCTGGCCACCTCATCAGGTTTATCTACGGTTTGCACTGCAGGGCTGTCACTACCAGTTCCAGGCCCTGTCATTTGGTTTCTCCATGGCACCGAGAGTATTCAATAAAGTGATGGCAGAGATGATGTTTCTCCTTCGCAAGCAGGGAGTGAACATAATTCCGTACCTGGACAATCTTCTGATAAAGGCGCCGTCCAGGGAGAGGTTGCTGGACAGCACTGGCCTCTCAACAAAACTTCTCCAGGATCACGGGTGGATTCTGAACCTTCCAAAATCTCACCCAGAGCCAACATGGAGGCTCCCATTCCCAGGAATTATACTGGACAAGGAGCCGTAGAAAGTGTTCCTTCCATTGGAAAAGGCATAGGTAATCCAGTCGATGGTTCGGGATGTCCTAAAGCAAACTCGGATATCGGTGCATCTATGTATTCGCCTTCTGGTGAAAATGGTAGCCTCTTATGAGGCGCTTCAATACAGCAGGTTTCATTCAAGATCCTTCCAGTTCAATCATTTGGACAAATGGTCCAGATCGCATCTTCACATGCACCAGAGGATCCGTTCTTTCGCCAAAAGCCAGGATCTCCCTTCTGTGGTGGCTACAGATTTCTCACCTCATCAAGGGTCAGAGGTTCGGAATTCAGGACTGGATCCTGTTAACCACAGGCGCAAGCCTCAGAGGTTGGGGAGCAGTCACCCAGGGGGTGCAGTTTCAAGAAAGATGTTCAAGTCAGGAAGTCACCCTTCCAATCAACATTCTGGAACTCAGGGCCATATACAATGCCCTTCTGCAGGCCTCTTATCTTCTTCAAAATCAGGCCATTCAGGTCCAGTCGGACAATGTGACGGCAGTGATGTACATAAACGACAGGGCAGAACGAAAAGCAGAGCAACGATGTCACGGGTGTCAAGAATTCTCCTCTGGGTGGAAAAAAATGCTGTGGCCTTGTCAGCAGTCTTCATTCTGGGAGTAGACAACTGGGAGGCAGACTTCCTCAGCAGACACGACCTGCACCTGGGGGAGTGGGGCCTTCACTCGGAAGGTGCTTGAAACGTCGGTGGGGATATCCACACATCGACATGATGTCCTCTCATCTCAACAAGAAGCTCAAGCTGTATTGTTCCAGGTCGAGAGATCCACAGACAGTGGCGGTAGACACTCTGATGACTCCATGGGTCTATCAAATGGTGTACGTGTTTCCTCCACTTCCTCTGATCCCAAGAATTCTCAAAAGAATAAAAAGGGAAAAGGTTCAAGCAATACTCATTGCTCCGGACTGGCCAAGAAGGGCCTGGTATGCGGACCTTCTGGAGATGCTACTCGAAGATCCGTGGCCTCTACCTCTTCACGAGTATCTTCTGCAACAGGGCCCGCTCGCCTAACAGGACTTACCGTGGCTGCGTTTGATGGCATAGAAGTTGAACAGCTGATTCTAGCCAGAAGAGGGATCCCTAACAAAGTTATGCCGACTATGATCCAAGCCAGGAAGGGGGTAACGTCTAAACATTACCACCGTATTTGGAAGAAATACATCTCCTGGTGTGAGAGCAGAAAATATTCTGCTGTGGAATTTCACCTGGGATGTTTTCTGCAGGCAGGTGTGGATGAGGGCCTAAGTCTGGGCTCCATAAAAGTTCAGATTTTGGACTTGTCCATTTTCTTTCAAAAACAATTGGCTTCGCTCCCTGAGGTCCAGACATTTTTGAAAGGTGTTCTGCGCATTCAACCTTCTTTTGTGCCTCCCACGGCACCTTGGGATTTCAGTTTGGTGTTGCAGTTCCTCCAATCAGACTGATTTTAACCGTTACAGGAGGTTGACGTAAAGTACCTTACGTGGAAGACCGTCACACTGTTGGCCTTGGCTTCAGCAAGACGTGTGTCGGAGCTAGAGGCGTTGTTTCACAAGAGTCCCTACTTAATTTTTCATGAGGACAGAGCAGAACTCAGAACTCGTCAGCAATTTCTTCCTAAGGTGGTGTCCGCGTTTCACATCAACCAACCTATTGTGGTTCTGGCTATTACGGACACCCCTTCTATTTCAAAGTCTTTGGATGTTGCGAGGGCTTTGCAGGTGTATGTAAAGAGAACAGCTCGTCACAGGAAATCCGTCTCGTTGTTCGTTCTATATGATCCCAATAAAATTGTGTGTCCTGCTTCAAAGCAGACAATTGCACGCTGGATCAGGCTCACTATCCAGCATGCTTATTCCACGGCAGGTTTGCCGGTTCCAAAATGTGTACAGGCCCACTTTACTAGGTCGGTAGGTTCTTCCTGGGCAGCTTCCCGGGGTGTCTCGGCTTTACAGCTCTGCCGTGTGGCTACTTGGTCTGGTTTGAACACGTTTGCTAAGTTCTACACATTCGATACTTTGGCCTCTGAGGACCTTCAGTTTGGCCAATCAGTTCTGCAGGAACCTCAGCACTCTCCCACCCAGTTTGGGAGCTTTGGTAAATCCACATGGTACTAAATGGAACCCCTGTATCCTCTTGGACGTAAGAGAAAATAGGATTTTAATTACCTACCGGTAAATCCTTTTCTCGTAGTCCGTAGAGGATAATTGGCGCCCGCCCGGTGCTTCGTTCTTCCTGCACTGTTACTTGGTTAAGTATTGTTGGTTCAGCTGTTGCTGTTCCTGTTTAAAGTTGGGTTAGCATAGCTTTCCTCTGTTTGTGTGTGCTGGTTCGGAATCTCACCACTATCCTTATCTATCCTTCTCTCAAAGTATGTCTGTCTCCTCGGGCACAGTTTCCTAGACTGAGTCTGGAAGAATAGGCATAGAGGGAGGAGCCAGCCCACACTATCAAATTCTTAAAGTACCCGTCTATACCCCATGGTACTAAATGGATTCCCAGGGGTATATTTACAAAAATTTGTGTTTGTGCCAATTTGATAGGAGTTTAATCTCGAATTTTATCGGACGTATTTTACTGCAACTTTTTTAACTCATTTTCGGGAATTTACTAAGCTGCCGAGTTTTTCTCACCGATGTTAATGTCCTTCATATTGTCGGGCAGTATTTTATGGGAGTACACTAACGGACATCACACAATGAAGCCCGGACGGATCATGGAGATCTGTGCGGGGCTTCATTGTGTACAGTATTTAAAGTGTTAAAGTAAATTTAAAAAATTGTGTGGGGTCCCCCCTCCTAAGCATAACCAGCCTCGGACTCTTTGAGCCAATCCTGGTTGTAAAAATACAGGTGGAAAAATGCATAGGGTCCCCCTATATTTATACAACCAGCACCGGGCTCTGCGTCTGGTCCTGGTTCAAAAAATACAGGGGACAAAAGATGTAGGGGTCCCCCGTATTTTATAAACCAGCACTGGTCTCCACTAGCCAGAGAGATAATGCCACAGCTGGGGGACACTTTTATACTGGTCCCTGCAGCTGTGGCATTACCCCCTCAACTAGTCACCACTGGCCGGGGTTCCCTGGAGGAGTGGGGACCCCTTAAATCTAGGGGTATCCCCCTCAAGGCACTCAAGGGTGGTGTTTGTGTAAAAAGAGAATATTGTTTTTTGTCATAGAACTACAAGTCCTAGCAAGCCTCCCCCACAAGCTGGTACTTGGAGAACCACAAGTACCAGCATGCGGGGAAATAACGGGTCCGCTGGTACCTGTAGTTCTACAACAACAAAAATACCCCCAAAAAAACCGCAAGACACACACGTGAAAGTAAAATTTTATTCAGACACACTTACACACTCACATACTTACCTACATCCAACACTGAGAATCACGTCCACTTGTCCATGTAGAATCCACGGGGTACCTATAAAAATAAAATTATACTTGCAACCAATCCAGTGAAGATCTGTCCTCTTCTTTCACAAAATAATCTAGGGACTTGAATAAAATAAAAAAACGAAAACCCTATACACGCACCTAAAGGGGTTCCAATCCATGTTTACACATGGAATTCCTTTCTCCGAATGACGGGACTTCTGTCACTGAAGGTCCCGCCAGCCATGTGGCGCTCTCCTGATTGGCTGTGCGCTCCTAGCCTGTCAATCAGGAGAAGCGCACTGGCTAGAATGGAGTTTAGCGCAGCTCCATTCTACCCAATGATGGGAACTTTGCGGTCTGCAGTAAACCGCAAAGTTAATTGGGGTCACCCACAAGAGTGTTTGGTAGAGATGAGCGCCTGAAATTTTTCGGGTTTTGTGTTTTGGTTTTGGGTTCGGTTCCGCGGCCGTGTTTTGGGTTCGAACGCGTTTTGGCAAAACCTCACCGAATTTTTTTTGTCGGATTCGGGTGTGTTTTGGATTCGGGTGTTTTTTTCAAAAAACACTAAAAAACAGCTTAAATCATAGAATTTGGGGGTCATTTTGATCCCAAAGTATTATTAACCTCAAAAACCATAATTTACACTCATTTTCAGTCTATTCTGAATACCTCACACCTCACAATATTATTTTTAGTCCTAAAATTTGCACCGAGGTCGCTGTGTGAGTAAGATAAGCGACCCTAGTGGCCGACACAAACACCGGGCCCATCTAGGAGTGGCACTGCAGTGTCACGCAGGATGGCCCTTCCAAAAAACCCTCCCCAAACAGCACATGACGCAAAGAAAAAAAGAGGCGCAATGAGGTAGCTGTGTGAGTAAGATTAGCGACCCTAGTGGCCGACACAAACACCGGGCCCATCTAGGAGTGGCACTGCAGTGTCACGCAGGATGGCCCTTCCAAAAAACCCTCCCCAAACAGCACATGACGCAAAGAAAAAAAGAGGCGCAATGAGGTAGCTGTGTGAGTAAGATTAGCGACCCTAGTGGCCGACACAAACACCGGGCCCATCTAGGAGTGGCACTGCAGTGTCACGCAGGATGTCCCTTCCAAAAAACCCTCCCCAAACAGCACATGACGCAAAGAAAAAAAGAGGCGCAATGAGGTAGCTGACTGTGTGAGTAAGATTAGCGACCCTAGTGGCCGACACAAACACCGGGCCCATCTAGGAGTGGCACTGCAGTGTCACGCAGGATGTCCCTTCCAAAAAACCCTCCCCAATCAGCACATGATGCAAAGAAAAAGAAAAGAAAAAAGAGGTGCAAGATGGAATTGTCCTTGGGCCCTCCCACCCACCCTTATGTTGTATAAACAAAACAGGACATGCACACTTTAACCAACCCATCATTTCAGTGACAGGGTCTGCCACACGACTGTGACTGATATGACGGGTTGGTTTGGACCCCCCCCCAAAAAAGAAGCAATTAATCTCTCCTTGCACAAACTGGCTCTACAGAGGCAAGATGTCCACCTCATCTTCACCCTCCGATATATCACCGTGTACATCCCCCTCCTCACAGATTATCAATTCGTCCCCACTGGAATCCACCATCTCAGCTCCCTGTGTACTTTGTGGAGGCAATTGCTGCTGGTCAATGTCTCCGCGGAGGAATTGATTATAATTCATTTTAATGAACATCATCTTCTCCACATTTTCTGGATGTAACCTCGTACGCCGATTGCTGACAAGGTGAGCGGCGGCACTAAACACTCTTTCGGAGTACACACTTGTGGGAGGGCAACTTAGGTAGAATAAAGCCAGTTTGTGCAAGGGCCTCCAAATTGCCTCTTTTTCCTGCCAGTATAAGTACGGACTGTGTGACGTGCCTACTTGGATGCGGTCACTCATATAATCCTCCACCATTCTATCAATGTTGAGAGAATCATATGCAGTGACAGTAGACGACATGTCCGTAATCGTTGTCAGGTCCTTCAGTCCGGACCAGATGTCAGCATCAGCAGTCGCTCCAGACTGCCCTGCATCACCGCCAGCGGGTGGGCTCGGAATTCTGAGCCTTTTCCTCGCACCCCCAGTTGCGGGAGAATGTGAAGGAGGAGATGTTGACAGGTCGCGTTCCGCTTGACTTGACAATTTTGTCACCAGCAGGTCTTTCAACCCCAGCAGACTTGTGTCTGCCGGAAAGAGAGATCCAAGGTAGGCTTTAAATCTAGGATCGAGCACGGTGGCCAAAATGTAGTGCTCTGATTTCAACAGATTGACCACCCGTGAATCCTTGTTAAGCGAATTAAGGGCTGCATCCACAAGTCCCACATGCCTAGCGGAATCGCTCCCTTTTAGCTCCTTCTTCAATGCCTCCAGCTTCTTCTGCAAAAGCCTGATGAGGGGAATGACCTGACTCAGGCTGGCAGTGTCTGAACTGACTTCACGTGTGGCAAGTTCAAAGGGCATCAGAACCTTGCACAACGTTGAAATCATTCTCCACTGCACTTGAGACAGGTGCATTCCACCTCCTATATCGTGCTCAATTGTATAGGCTTGAATGGCCTTTTGCTGCTCCTCCAACCTCTGAAGCATATAGAGGGTTGAATTCCACCTCGTTACCACTTCTTGCTTCAGATGATGGCAGGGCAGGTTCAGTAGTTTTTGGTGGTGCTCCAGTCTTCTGTACGTGGTGCCTGTACGCCGAAAGTGTCTCGCAATTTTTCTGGCCACCGACAGCATCTCTTGCACGCCCCTGTCGTTTTTTAAAAAATTCTACACCACCAAATTCAAGGTATGTGCAAAACATGGGACGTGCTGGAATTTGCCCATATTTAATGCACACACAATATTGCTGGCGTTGTCCGATGCCACAAATCCACAGGAGAGTCCAATTGGGGTAAGCCATTCCGCGATGATCTTCCTCAGTTGCCGTAAGAGGTTTTCAGCTGTGTGCGTATTCTGGAAAGCGGTGATACAAAGCGTAGCCTGCCTAGGAAAGAGTTGGCGTTTGCGAGATGCTGCTACTGGTGCCGCCGCTGCTGTTCTTGCGGCGGGAGTCCATACATCTACCCAGTGGGCTGTCACAGTCATATAGTCCTGACCCTGCCCTGCTCCACTTGTCCACATGTCCGTGGTTAAGTGGACATTGGGTACAACTGCATTTTTTAGGACACTGGTGAGTCTTTTTCTGACGTCCGTGTACATTCTCGGTATCGCCTGCCTAGAGAAGTGGAACCTAGATGGTATTTGGTAACGGGGGCACACTGCCTCAATAAATTGTCTAGTTCCCTGTGAACTAACGGCGGATACCGGACGCACGTCTAACACCAACATAGTTGTCAAGGCCTCAGTTATCCGCTTTGCAGTAGGATGACTGCTGTGATATTTCATCTTCCTCGCAAAGGACTGTTGAACAGTCAATTGCTTACTGGAAGTAGTACAAGTGGGCTTACGACTTCCCCTCTGGGATGACCATCGACTCCCAGCGGCAACAACAGCAGCGCCAGCAGCAGTAGGCGTTACACGCAAGGATGCATCGGAGGAATCCCAGGCAGGAGAGGACTCGTCAGAATTGCCAGTGACATGGCCTGCAGGACTATTGGCATTCCTGGGGAAGGAGGAAATTGACACTGAGGGAGTTGGTGGGGTGGTTTGCGTGAGCTTGGTTACAAGAGGAAGGGATTTACTGGTCAGTGGACTGCTTCCGCTGTCACCCAAAGTTTTTGAACTTGTCACTGACTTATTATGAATGCGCTGCAGGTGACGTATAAGGGAGGATGTTCCGAGGTGGTTAACGTCCTTACCCCTACTTATTACAGCTTGACAAAGGGAACACACGGCTTGACACCTGTTGTCCGCATTTCTGGTGAAATACCTCCACACCGAAGAGCTGATTTTTTTGGTATTTTCACCTGGCATGTCAACGGCCATATTCCTCCCACGGACAACAGGTGTCTCCCCGGGTGCCTGACTTAAACAAACCACCTCACCATCAGAATCCTCCTGGTCAATTTCCTCCCCAGCGCCAGCAACACCCATATCCTCCTCATCCTGGTGTACTTCAACACTGACATCTTCAATCTGACTATCAGGAACTGGACTGCGGGTGCTCCTTCCAGCACTTGCAGGGGGCGTGCAAATGGTGGAAGGCGCATGCTCTTCACGTCCAGTGTTGGGAAGGTCAGGCATCGCAACCGACACAATTGGACTCTCCTTGTGGATTTGGGATTTCGAAGAATGCACAGTTCTTTGCTGTGCTGCTTTTGCCAGCTTGAGTCTTTTCATTTTTCTAGCGAGAGGCTGAGTGCTTCCATCCTCATGTGAAGCTGAACCACTAGCCATGAACATAGGCCAGGGCCTCAGCCGTTCCTTGCCACTCCGTGTGGTAAATGGCATATTGGCAAGTTTACGCTTCTCCTCCGACAATTTTATTTTAGGTTTTGGAGTCCTTTTTTTACTGATATTTGGTGTTTTGGATTTGACATGCTCTGTACTATGACATTGGGCATCGGCCTTGGCAGACGACGTTGCTGGCATTTCATCGTCTCGGCCATGACTAGTGGCAGCAGCTTCAGCACGAGGTGGAAGTGGATCTTGATCTTTCCCTAATTTTGGAACCTCAACATTTTTGTTCTCCATATTTTAATAGGCACAACTAAAAGGCACCTCAGGTAAACAATGGAGATGGATGGATTGGATACTAGTATACAATTATGGACGGGCTGCCGAGTGCCGACACAGAGGTAGCCACAGCCGTGAACTACCGCACTGTACTGTGTCTGCTGCTAATATATAGACTGGTTGATAAAGAGATAGTATACTCGTAACTAGTATGTATGTATAAAGAAAGAAAAAAAAACCACGGTTAGGTGGTATATACAATTATGGACGGGCTGCCGAGTGCCGACACAGAGGTAGCCACAGCCGTGAACTACCGCACTGTACTGTGTCTGCTGCTAATATATAGACTGGTTGATAAAGAGATAGTATACTCGTAACTAGTATGTATGTATAAAGAAAGAAAAAAAAACCACGGTTAGGTGGTATATACAATTATGGACGGGCTGCCGAGTGCCGACACAGAGGTAGCCACAGCCGTGAACTACCGCACTGTACTGTGTCTGCTGCTAATATATAGACTGGTTGATAAAGAGATAGTATACTCGTAACTAGTATGTATGTATAAAGAAAGAAAAAAAAACCACGGTTAGGTGGTATATACAATTATGGACGGGCTGCCGAGTGCCGACACAGAGGTAGCCACAGCCGTGAACTACTGCACTGTACTGTGTCTGCTGCTAATATAGACTGGTTGATAAAGAGATAGTATACTCGTAACTAGTATGTATGTATAAAGAAAGAAAAAAAAAACATGGTTAGGTGGTATATACAATTATGGACGGGCTGCCGAGTGCCGACACAGAGGTAGCCACAGCCGTGAACTACCGCACTGTACTGTGTCTGCTGCTAATATAGACTGGTTGATAAAGAGATAGTATACTCGTAACTAGTATGACTATAAAGAAAAAAAAAAACCACGGTTAGGTGGTGTATATACAATTATGGACGGGCTGCCGAGTGCCGACACAGAGGTAGCCACAGCCGTGAACTACCGCATTGTACTGTGTCTGCTGCTAATATAGACTGGTTGATAAAGAGATAGTATACTCGTAACTAGTATGACTATAAAGAAAGAAAAAAAAACCACGGTTAGGTGGTATATACAATTATGGACGGGCTGCCGAGTGCCGACACAGAGGTAGCCACAGCCGTGAACTACCGCACTGTACTGTGTCTGCTGCTAATATATAGACTGGTTGATAAAGAGATAGTATACTCGTAACTAGTATGTATGTATAAAGAAAGAAAAAAAACCCACGGTTAGGTGGTATATACAATTATGGACGGGCTGCCGAGTGCCGACACAGAGGTAGCCACAGCCGTGAACTACCGCACTGTACTGTGTCTGCTGCTAATATAGACTGGTTGATAAAGAGATAGTATACTCGTAACTAGTATGTATGTATAAAGAAAGAAAAAAAAACCACGGTTAGGTGGTATATACAATTATGGACGGGCTGCCGAGTGCCGACACAGAGGTAGCCACAGCCGTGAACTACCGCACTGTACTGTGTCTGCTGCTAATATAGACTGGTTGATAAAGAGATAGTATACTCGTAACTAGTATGTATGTATAAAGAAAGAAAAAAAAACCACGGTTAGGTGGTATATACAATTATGGACGGGCTGCCGAGTGCCGACACAGAGGTAGCCACAGCCGTGAACTACCGCACTGTACTGTGTCTGCTGCTAATATATAGACTGGTTGATAAAGAGATAGTATACTCGTAACTAGTATGTATGTATAAAGAAAGAGAAAAAAACCACGGTTAGGTGGTATATACAATTATGGACGGGCTGCCGAGTGCCGACACAGAGGTAGCCACAGCCGTGAACTACCGCACTGTACTGTGTCTGCTGCTAATATAGACTGGTTGATAAAGAGATAGTATACTCGTAACTAGTATGTATGTATAAAGAAAGAAAAAAAAAACACGGTTAGGTGGTATATACAATTATGGACGGGCTGCCGAGTGCCGACACAGAGGTAGCCACAGCCGTGAACTACCGCACTGTACTGTGTCTGCTGCTAATATAGACTGGTTGATAAAGAGATAGTATACTCGTAACTAGTATGACTATAAAGAAAGAAAAAAAAACCACGGTTAGGTGGTATATACAATTATGGACGGGCTGCCGAGTGCCGACACAGAGGTAGCCACAGCCGTGAACTACCGCACTGTACTGTGTCAGCTGCTAATATATAGACTGGTTGATAAAGAGATAGTATACTCGTAACTAGTATGTATGTATAAAGAAAGAAAAAAAAACCACGGTTAGGTGGTATATACAATTATGGACGGGCTGCCGAGTGCCGACACAGAGGTAGCCACAGCCGTGAACTAACGCACTGTACTGTGTCTGCTGCTAATATAGACTGGTTGATAAAGAGATAGTATACTACTAATATTATATATACTGGTGGTCAGGTCACTGGTCACTAGTCACACTGGCAGTGGCACTCCTGCAGCAAAAGTGTGCACTGTTTAATTTTAATATAATATTATGTACTCCTGGCTCCTGCTATAACCTATAACTGGCACTGCAGTAGTGCTCCCCAGTCTCCCCCACAATTATAAGCTGTGTGAGCTGAG